>NC_091167.1:29675338-29755338 GCF_040958095.1 Procambarus clarkii
ACAAATAGGTGAGTACACACACACACACACACACACACACACACACACACACACACACACACACACACACACACACACACACACACACACACACACACACACACACGCACACACACACACACACACACACACACACACACACACACACACACACACACACACACACACACACACACACACACACACACACACACACACACACAGACACACACACACACAGACACACACACACACACACACACACACACACACACACACACACACACACACACACACACAGTGTGTATGGGTGAAGAACTACCTAACAGGAAGAAGCCAGAGGGTAATGGTAAGGGGCGAAAAGTCGGACTGGCGAACAGTAACAAGTGGAGTACCTCAAGGATCGGTGCTGGGACCAATCCTCTTTCTAATTTACGTAAATGATATGTTTACAGGAGTGGAATCATACATGTCAATGTTTGCAGATGACGCAAAATTAATGAGAAGAGTTGTGACAGACGAGGATTGTAGGATCCTCCAAGAGGACTTAAACAGGCTGCAGAGATGGTCAGGGAAATGGCTACTGGAGTTTAACACCAGTAAATGTAAAGTTATGGAAATGGGATCAGGTGACAGGAGACCAAAGGGACAGTACACAATGAAGGGGAACAGCCTACCTGTAACGATTCGAGAAAGAGACCTGGGAGTGGATGTGACACCTAATCTAACTCCTGAGGCACATATAAATAGGATAACGACAGCAGCGTACTCTACACTGGCGAAAATTAGAACTTCATTCAGAAACCTAAATGAGGAAGCTTTTAGGGCGCTTTACACTGCCTACGTGAGACCCGTCTTAGAGTATGCCGCGCCATCATGGAGCCCCCACCTGAAGAAACACATAAAGAAACTGGAGAAGGTTCAGAGGTTTGCGACGAGGCTTGTCCCAGAGCTACGAGGGATGGGATATGAAGAGCGGCTGAAGGAACTGAACCTTACGACACTAGAGAAAAGAAGGGAGAGAGGAGATATGATAGGGACATATAAAATACTCAGGGGAATTGACAAAGTGGAAATAGATGAAATGTTCACACGTAATAATAACAGAACGAGGGGACATGGGTGGAAACTGGAAACTCAGATGAGTCACAGAGATGTTAGGAAGTTTTCTTTTAGCGTGAGAGTAGTAGAAAAATGGAATGCACTTGGGGAACAGGTTGTGGAAGCAAATACTATTCATACTTTTAAAACTAGGTATGATAGGGAAATGGGACAGGAGTCATTGCTGTAAACAACCGATAGCTAGAAAGGCGGGATCCAAGAGTCAATGCTCGATCCTGCAAGCACATATAGGTGAGTACATATAGGTGAGTACACACACACACACACACACACACACACACACACACACACACACACACACACACACACACACACACACACACACACGACACACGACCCACAACCTACAATTTTTTCTGGGAAGACATTATAACGAACTCCGACAGAGAAAGATATCTATCTTAGACTAGTTCTAAGTACCAGACCGTCAAGTCACCAGAGGCCCCACACTGAGAACATCGTGGTACACTCTTGTGAACCTTTACACTCACTTATATACAAGGACAGTGAAATATTAGCACAAATGTGTTCACGACTTTTGTGAGAGCAAAATTGGAATATACAACAGACGTTGTATATTCCAATTTTCGTATCTCAGAAAGCACATCACTAAACTGGGAAAAGTGTAAAGAAATTCTACAGAATGGCTTCCGGAACTGAACAAAGCAGAGCTAAGAAGAGAGGTGTTCATTACACACAGAGATCACACTAACGTGATGCATCAAATGAACAAATCCACAAGGGATCCAGTAAGTTCAGTAGAACTTCGGTTTCAACTCTTTTTTTTAACCCTGTCGTAGCTTAGTCGATTAAGGCAGTGTCTGGTATGTTCCCGGACGCAGATTCGAATCCTCGTCACTGCCCTTGTGGATTTGTTCAGGAGAGGTGTTCATTTGCCAACGCTGGAAGATAGAAGGAAAAGAAGGGATATGATCACAACGTAGAAAATAGTAACTGGAATCGAGTAATATTGACAAAAATGGAATTCTTGAAACCCGTATCTTCAAGAACCAAAGGTCACAGATTCAAGCTTAGGAAACAAAAGGTGCCAAAAATATTAGCAAGTTTTATTTTGCAAACATAAGTGGTATATGGTTGTGCCCAGTTAAGTGGGCAGGTGGTGGTGGCCAAAAGTGTCAGTGGTTTAAAGCGTTATATGACAAGAGACAACTGGATAAACATGACATTATACGAGCACTACAATATATTATATTATTATATTATGCGTAACTACACTTAGATAATTACTCACACACATACACGTGTGTGTGTGTATTCACCTAGTTGTTCTTGCGGGGGTTGAGCTCTGCTCTTTCGGCCCGTCTCTCAAACGTCAATCAATCAACTGTAACTAGCTACTAACTAATTTCCCCCTCCCCCCCCCCCCCACACACACACAGGAAGCAGCTACGTAACAGCTGTCTAACAACCAGGTACCTATTTACTTCTAGATAACAGGGGCATTCAGGTTGAAATAAACTTTGCCCATTTGATTCTGCCTGCTCCGGGAATCGAACCCGAGTCACAGAATTACGAGTCCTGCGCGCTGTCTGCTCAGCTATGTGTGTGTGTGTGTGTGTGTGTGTGTGTGTGTGTGTGTGTGTGTGTGTGTGTGTGTGTGCGTGTGTGTGTGTGTGTGTGTGTGTGTGTGTGTGTGTGTGTGTGTGTGTGTGTGTGTGTGTGTGTGTGTGTGTGTGTGTGTGTGTGTGTGTGTGTGTGTGTGTGTGTGTGTGTGTGTGAAAAAATCAGTTGACTGATTGACAGTTGAGAGGCTGGCCGAAAGAGTCAGAGCTCAACCCCCGCAAGCACAACTAGGTGAGCACACACCTTGTCATCTAGTATTCTAGACAAGCGACGAGGGAGTAAGACACTGGACCCTCTCCCTGGGGTCATACATGACCACCTTCACATGAACATAATCTATGCTGGTGAGCATCGCCACAAGCCTTCACGACAAGGCAGTTTCAGAGCGCCCTCTGTGTGTGTGTGTGTGTGTGTGTGTGTGTGTGTGTGTGTGTGTGTGTGTGTGTGTGTGTGTGTGTGTGTGTGTGTGTGTGTGTGTGTGTGTGTGTGTGTGTGTGTCTGTGTGTCTGTGTGTGTGTGTGTGTGTGTGTGTGTGTGTGTGTGTGTGTGTGTGTGTGTGTGTGTGTGTGTTAAGATACAAATACAATGTGTAAACGATTTTTGAGAGTAGACAACATAGAGGACACGGCAAACCTCCAATCGGATGTAAATCAGGTCTTTCTATGGGCTACAGAAAATAATATTTTCTTTAACGAAGATTAAAGTTCCAGCTCATGCGCTACGGAAAAAAATATAAAAACAGAAACCACATATAAAACTCAGTTAAATCATAACATAGTACGAAAAGGTAATGTAAAACAGGATTTGGGTGTACTTATGTCGGAAGACCTTACATGCAAAGAACACCAGTCCAGCAACGAGGATGCATGGTCGAGGACCGGGCCGTGGGGACGCTAAGCCCCGAAACCAATAACCAGAAAATTCCTTATGGTTTATGAGATGAGCCACAGAGGATGGACCTCAACCCTTCCCAAGGCATTAGTCAATACTCCTCCTCCCAGCAAGCGTGATCAATATTGTTGGAACAAAAGTGAACTTCAATTAAAAATTCGACCCGTTCCTGCAAGAAGTGCCGGACCAACAATGTTGTGGTGGATATGTGGATCTGCGGGACGCTCCAAGCAACAGTCTACTGGACCGAGTTAGCATAAAATTCAGGTTTGGCCCCCAGGCCTTGAGGAATAATGGAACGCCAGGTATGATCCAGGTAGAATGAGTTAAATGAGAAAATAGACTAATTCCATCATTACTTTCAAGAGTAAATATGACACACACACACAAGAAAATTTTTGTCGGGAACAGGAAGGCGGGGCCCAGGAAGCTGATCCTGGCCCGGAAATCTCATATAGATTTACACACAAACTCAAACCAATATAATCACTAGTGAAGAGAACTCCCCCCAAAAAAGAATAAATACACATATCAAACAAATATGATGTATATTTATTTATTTATTTCATTTTATTAATTTATTTATTTATTTATTTATATACAAGAATGCACATTGGGGTGTTAGAGTGTAGCCTTCTTACAAAGCCACTAAAACGGGACAGTGTTTCTGGTAGACCGAAATCCAATCAATCAATCACAAACCCAAGCCACACATTGCGCCACGGTCTCCACAGCGCGCAGCGACCAGACTCTCACCCGCGTTAATTTTCTTTAATGCAACTGGAAGACACTGCTGCCCAATAGGCGACACGTAGACACACGTAGTCACATGTAAACACATGCAGACACACGTAGACACGAGCGATACGAGTCGCTCGCTATTCTCGCTATTTAACGAGACAGACAAAAAAGAGATAAACGAGAACTATACACAGTCGTCCGAGGTATCTCCCACAGCTAAATGAACGATGGGGTTCAGTTCATGAACCCATTATGTGACTATGTAACCCTCCCCCCTCCCCCCGGCTTACGTCATGGGTATGGGGGTGCATAACAAATGACAGGATTAAACTATCGTGTATCTCGTCTCATGGTCACTCACTCTCCACCTAGTCTTTCAAGTTTCGGGGTTTGTGCTTGTACCTGGATTGTACCTAGATGGGGTTCTGGGAGTTTTTCTACTCCCCAAGCGCGGTCAGGTTTGATGTGTGAGAGCTTGGTCCAACAGGTTGTTTGCTTGGAGCGGCCCCGCAGGCCCACATATCCACCACAGCCTGATTGGTCCGGCTTTTAAGGCTTATATACAACGGGAGTGGGTTATTAACGCCACCACAAGAGCCTATATATATATATATATACTGACCAATCAGTGAGTATACTTTTAGTTGTAATCTAAAATACACATTACGGTGTATAGAAATCCCTAGTCTTACCCCAGACGCTATCTCGCCTATTCTGTGGAAGACAGGAAGCGAGGCTGTTCACCTGGTCACCCATCCAGGTAATGGCCAAACTCAATCGCCCTTAAAAACTCCACCTAATGAACAGACTGACAAGCCCACACAATCTTTTCCAGTATACCATTCAGCATTTAGTGTACATTTTACACACAGAAAACGAACTTTAATATGTGAAGTTATTGGAGAGTGACCCATACACCAGTGGTCACTTGCGGGTATTTACTTCAAACATATATCTACGGACCTTATACAGGGACAGAACACAGCTGTCTGTCTGTCTCTGTCTCTCTCTCTCTCTCTCTCTCTCTCTCTCTCTCTCTCTCTCTCTCTCTCTCTCTCTCTCTCTCTCTCTCTCTCTCTCTCTCTCTCTCTCTCTCTCTCTCTCAAGAAATACATTTCAGCTGAGTGTGTCAGGGGTGGCGTTGAGCGTGGCTGATTATAGAGTACGAGAGGGGGGGTGTAGAGGGGGGTGGGCCGGGAGAGGAGGAGGGAGAGGGGATGCTGGGGGATAGAGAGGGAGAGGCTGTGATGATGCTACTGGCAGGAGAGCTGAGAGTGGCACAGGGAAACACCAAATAAAGATCGGGAAAGAGAGATGGTGGAAAGAAGCGCGGGAAAACGGAAGTGGAAGAGAAACGGGAAGGAATGAATGATCGGCAAAAAAGGGATGAGAATGAGAGAATAAGTGAGACGAAGAAGATATATGAAGAGACGACGAAGGGATGTGTGATTTAGGAAGCTGTAAGCAGCTTGACTGAGGGTGCTTTGGTCGTCAGCGAAACAAGTGGTATATATGATGTCAGCATTGTTAATGGTTTACTACGTCAGCAATGGCCAGCTGCTCGCCCCTAGTATAACTAGCTGCTCGCCCTAGTATAACCAGCTGCTCGCCCCTAGTATAACCAGCTGCTCGCCCCTAGTATAACCAGCTGTTCGCCCCAGTATAACCAGCTGCTCGCCCCTAGTATAACCAGCTGTTCGCCCCAGTATAACCAGCTGTTCACCCCAGTATAACCAACTGCTCGCCCCTAGTATAACTAGCTGCTCGCCCTAGTATAACCAGCTGCTCGCCCCTAGTATAACCAGCTGTTCGCCCCTAGTATAACCAGCTGTTCGCCCCAGTATAACCAGCTGTTCACCCCAGTATAACCAACTGCTCGCCCCTAGTATAACTAGCTGCTCGCCCTAGTATAACCAGCTGCTTGCCCCAGTATAACCACCTGCTCGCCCCTAGTATAACTAGCTGCTCGCCCTAGTATAACCAGCTGCTTGCCCCAGTATAACCAGTTGCTCGCCCCTAGTATAACTAGCTGCTCGCCCTAGTATAACCAGCTGCTTGCCCCAGTATAACCAGCTGCTCGCCCCTAGTATAACTAGCTGCTCGCCCTAGTATAACCAGCTGCTTGCCCCAGTATAACCAGCTGCTCGCCCCTGTATAACCAGCTGCTCGCCCCTAGTATAACTAGCTGCTCGCCCTAGTATAACCACCTGCTTGCCTCAGTATAACCAGCTGCTCGCCCCTAGTATAACTAGCTGCTCGCCCTAGTATAACCAGCTGCTTGCCCCTGTATAACCAGCTGCTCGCCCCTAGTATAACTAGCTGCTCGCCCTAGTATAACCAGCTGCTTGCCCCAGTATAACCAGCTGCTCGCCCCTAGTATAACTAGCTGCTCGCCCTAGTATAACCAGCTGCTTGCCCCAGTATAACCAGCTGCTCGCCCCTAGTATAACTAGCTGCTCGCCCTAGTATAACCAGCTGCTTGCCCCAGTATAACCAGCTGCTCGCCCTAGTATAGCTAACTGCTCGCCCTAGTATAACCAGCTGCTCGCCCCTAGTATAACCAGCTGTTCGCCCCAGTATAACCAACTGTTCGCCGCAGTATAACCAGCTGCTCGCCCCAGTATAACCAGCTGCTCGCCCCTAGTATAACCACCTGCTCGCCCCAGTATAACCACCTGCTCGCCCAGTATAACCAACTGCTCGCCCCAGTATAACCACCTGCTCGCCCCAGTATATCCAACTGCTCGCTCCTAGTATAACCAGCTGCTCGCCCTAGTATAACCAGCTCCTCGCCCCTAGTATAACCAGCTGCTCGCCCCAGTAGACCACCTGCTTGCCCAGTATAACCACCTGCTCGCCCCTAGTATAACCAGCTGCTCGCCCTAGTGTAACCAGCTGCTCGCCCTAGTATAACCAGCTGCTCGCCCTAGTATAACCAGCTGCTCACCCCAGTATAACCACCTGCTCGCCCCTAGTATAACCAGCTGCTCGCCCTAGTATAACCAGCTGCTCACCCCAGTATAACCAGCTGCTCGCCCCAGTATAACCAGCTGCTCACCCCAGTATAACCAGCTGCTCGCCCTAGTATAACCAGCTGCTCGCCCCTAGTATAACCAGCTGCTCGCCCCTAGTATAACCAGCTGCTCGCCCTAGTATAACCACCTGCTCGCCCCAGTATAACCACCTGCTCGCCCTAGTATAACCACCTGCTCGCCCCAGTATAACCAACTGCTCGCCCCAGTATAACCAACTGCTCGCCCTAGTATAACCACCTGCTCGCCCCAGTATAACCACCTGCTCGCCCTAGTATAACCACCTGCTCGCCCCAGTATAACCAACTGCTCGCCCTAGTATAACCACCTGCTCGCCCCAGTATAACCACCTGCTCGCCCTAGTATAACCACCTGCTCGCCCCAGTATAACCAACTGCTCGCCCTAGTATAACCACCTGCTCGCCCCAGTATAACCACCTGCTCGCCCTAGTATAACCACCTGCTCGCCCCAGTATAACCAACTGCTCGCCCCAGTATAACCAGCTACTCGCCCCAGTATAACCAGCTACTCGCCCCAGTATAACCAGCTGCTCGCCCTGTTGTAATAAGAAGAAGTTCGCGCCACTATGGCCAGCTGCTCGTTCCCCCCATGGGCCAGCTGATCACGACCAGCTGCACACGCCCCCACCCTGACCAGCTGCTGTTCGTCCCACCTTCGCCAGCTGGTCGCCTCACATCCTCAAAATCGTCGCCAGTAACCTTCGCCTTCTACGTCATATCTGTTTAGCTGTTATCAGTTATTCTTTAATTTAGTTTTTTCCCGTCGACTTGCTTGCTCTGCTCGTTAATGGCTGTTTATATAGTTTTTTGTTGTTGTGTTACCTGCTCCCCCCTCCCCCAGGATGGGGAGATAGGGGGGTGGGAGATAAGGGGGCGGGAGTAGGAGGGGTAGGGGGGGGTTAGGGGGGGGAGCAGGGAACTGAGAAAACAAACACTTCCTTCGCCTCGAGTCCCCTCGGAGCTGCCAGACGACACCGTGACTCAAATGGTTCCACACTTATATAGAGTTCAGTGAACCTTTGATCGAGGCTCCTCCTTGAGGACCAACCCTAGACCTTCAGCCGTGAACCACAAGGGGGCAGCTCCACCCTTGTTTATTTCTGGATAATCCCCTAAGGATTGGGTGTGTTTTCTCTGGACTAATCCTCTGGACCACTTCTCCTACTCTTCCTTCTCATCCTTCTCCACGTCCTCCTTCCTGAAGGAGAAGGATTCTTGAGCAAGCTTGAATTGCAGGGAGGGGGGGGGGGGGAGGGAGTCTTCTTGAATAAACTAGAGTTACAAGAGCAAGGACTCTTGTCCATGGTTTACTTACACAAAAGAGAGAAAAAAAGAGTCTTGCACAAGAGTCTTACACAAGCTTAAGCTGCACGAGAGTCAGGAGTCTTGTTTTAATGGATGATGAGGATGATGATGATGATGAGGATGATGATGATGATGATGATGATGATGATGATGATGATGATGATGATGATGATGATGATGATGATGATGATGATGAACGTACTCCTGTCGTCAGGGATTAGGGTCTGACGACTTCCAATTCTTTTGAACAGTAAGTGTGGTCTATCGGGTTAAGTTTGCCCTGGTTGTCTGGGTTTGAATCCATCAGGGGTGAAGAGTTATCCTCAGCTCCTTCAGGAGTGAGTATATATATATATATATATATATATATATATATATATATATATATATATATATATATATATATATAAATATATATATATATATATATATATATATATATATATATAACAAACATGTTACCTATCAAATCAGGCCATCCTCCTAAGGTTTCCTAACGTCAAGAAAATTGCCAATATAAAGTGTCCTATCCTAACCTACCAGAGGACCCAAAACAGAAAACGGGACAGTATGTCACTTTCGCCAGCTGCTTTCATTTTCTAGTACGAGGATTTTTGGCCTAATGTAACTCATACGAGCGAAAAGCGTCGTTTTTTGTATCAAGAACATGTTGATCAAATATACATATGTTCCTTTCACATATACTTATCAAATATAGCTATCATAGAGACCGAACTATCCGACATACTACAGTAAGTTACACTCTCTCTCTCTGTGACCATAATTGATAGTAACTTTTCAGAGTGATTAAATACAATTACTTATAACTATCATGCAGAAACACATATATGAAAAATATAGTGTATTGAGGACCTGTAAGATGAGTGTGGAGTACGGTCTGTCTGTCTGTCTGTCTGTCTGTCTGTCTGTCTGTCTGTCTGTCTTAAATTTCCAGAACTTCAAACAATCTTACACAAATTAGCTTCTCATCGCCTCTGGGCCAATGGAGCATCGAACTCTCAACAAAAAGAAAACAATGTTTGCAGCATCCACCAAGATTCTGGCTCGCGTCGACGGGTTGGGAGGGGTGTGGGGGGGGTGGGGGTTGGGGTGGGGGTTGGGGTGGAGGGATGTGTAGGGGTGGGGGGGGGGTGGGGGTGTAATGAGGGTCACTTGATGCCGGGTCTGTGTGAGTGGCACTCAAGGGTCACGTGTTAACTTGTGTTGTGTGGGGGGGGAGGGGGTAGTGGTGAGGGGGAGAGGGGGTAGTGGTGAGGGGGAGAGGGGGAGATGGGGCGGAAGAGGGAGAAGGAGGGGGAAGGGGGTCGTAGCCCCAAACCATTACGACTATATTGCACTTGGAAAGGGGTGTCAGGGGGTGTCAGGATTCAGGATGGGACGGGGGAAAGGGAAAGGGAAAGGAAATTGTGCCCAACCACTTGGACAGGTCGGGAGATTGAACGCCGACCTGCATTTAAAGCGAGACCCGTCGCTCTACCGGCCACCCCAAGTGGTTGGGCGGCATTCCTTTCCCTTTGACAAGTTAAACCACACGGAACACTGTAATCTGACTACCGAATTGGCCGCCAAATACAACTCACCGGAATACTTTCTGGTCAGCCGATATGTTGTAAAGAAAAAACAGAACTGCTCTCGAAGTCACTACTCTCGAGGAAAAAGAGTCACTACTCTCGTGGGGAAAAAAAAGAGTATCACTGTTGTAAAATAGAAAGCATCACTTATACTGTAGAGGAGACAGACAGACAGACACACACACACAATGCTGAAGAAAAGGAGCAACAATCACTGTCTCAAAAGGGTGCAGCAGTCATCTTCCAAGGCTGTTGCTGTGACTTGCAGATGCAACCTTTTGCGTCACCATCTACCCCCCCCCCCCACATGCAACGTGGAGGGGGTGGGGGGTTGACGTCAGGAGAGGGGGGGGGGAGAGGTAGGGGGTGGTGGAAAGGGGAAGAACAGTAAGAAGGGAAGAGGTAAGAGTGAAAAGGGAAGAGGGGTTAAGAAGGGATTGAAGAAACAGAGATCAAAGGGCTAGTGGCAAATAAATGACAACGGGAGAAGTGTCCTATACGTATTCCTTTCAGGCAATATATACGGGCTCACCATAGCCCGTGCTACTTGGACCGTTTTGTTCCAGGTAGTGAATCCTTAACAACAACAACCTTTCAGACAAGGAGAACACACACACATAGGTACAAAAATTTCAGTTTCTCGAGGGCTGGCATGGAAGTCATGTCAAAAAACAGACAAAAACTAACAAAACACAATAAAGGGGGAACATACAGGACAAGACAAAAAAAACTACCACCAGGAGAGGTGGTGTCTGTGTGTGTGTGTGTGTGTGTGTTTGGTGGTGGTGGTGGGGGGGGGGGGTTATGGGTACATTTACCACATTGAAAAACATAAAAATAAATGTCCCTCTCTCTCCCCTCCCCCCTGCCTCCCCTCCTATCACCCTCCCCTCCTTGAGGAGTGGCCTATTTTCTTTCATGTTCAAATATGGCATCTCTAGTTTAGAGCAACTAGAGCACAATGGCCTGAGAGACAGTGACGCCCGTGCGGCCAGGCGAGGGTGATATATATATATATATATATATATATATATATATATATATATATATATATATATATATATATATATATATATATATATATATATATTTATGCTGTCCTAGATATGGTACAAAACATGGGGGGAGGCAAAAATCTCACAATAGCCATCATTTAAGGTCGCGTATCATGTTATTAAGAAGCAAAGAATGGTAGATGTGTGTGTGTGTGTGTGTGTGTGTGTGTGTGTGTGTGTGTGTGTGTGTGTGTGTGTGTGTGTGTGTGTGTGTGTGTGTGTGTGTGTGTGTGTGTGTTTTACAAAAAATGACCACCACTCCTCTTTCAATTAGCCATATTGTACACAAGTTGAAAATGGTGACTTGCATTCAATTAATCCTCTCTCTCTCTCTCTCTCTCTCTCTCTCTCTCTCTCTCTCTCTCTCTCTCTCTCTCTCTCTCTCTCTCTCTCTCTCTCTCTTTCTCTTTCTCTCTCCAACTCCTCTACTTCCTCTTCCATTTTCTTCACCTTTGCTATTTTCATTCGCTATATTCTTTGCCGGACTTTATCTACTTTCTATATGTATATCTACCACAACCTGTCCTCAGGGAGGAACTACCAACATTACCGCCACATTTGCTACCACCACAATCACCACCATATGAACTGTGTTTATTACCACCACAATTACCATCATATCCACCACCAATACGATTATCACCATATATACTCCCACTACTATCACCCCTACCGCAATTATCACCACTGTATATGCTACCACTACTGCTATATCAACCACCACTACCACTAATATCCGAATGTAATTACTTATTTAAATTTCCCTCCTTGCAGCATCCGCCAATGGTTGTCTTTCTCTGAGCGTGTGTTGGGCTTTCATAAC
The DNA here is from genome assembly GCF_040958095.1 of Procambarus clarkii. NCBI lineage: Eukaryota > Metazoa > Arthropoda > Malacostraca > Decapoda > Cambaridae > Procambarus > Procambarus clarkii. The sequence continues at coordinate 29,687,484 of NC_091167.1, forward strand.
CGTTTTCTATGGATCTCAAGTATTCAGAAAAATGAATACTTGAGATCCATAGAAAACCACAGAATTTTATGGGAAACGAAAATATTTTCTACGTGACAACGCCCTCTACCTATTAAAAGAAGACAACGACCTTTCCCCTGCAAGCAGAGGGCAAGGAAATGAGCACCCGCTTCGCTCGACCGCATTCCGCAAGCTTTAATGATAGGTGTAACTAGGCTATATAAATGGTCACATTAAACAGGACAATTTGCTCGTTAGAGTGAAATGAGGGCATTGCCACTCGGCTTACTCGAGTGGTAAGAGCCCCAGAGCTGTAGATTTATATAGTTTCCTTAAATCTTATTTATTACTAGAAAATTTAGACTTTAACTAAGCTAAACTAAACTCTCCCTAAATGTGTAACCTGCGATTGAAACAATCAACTAATCCCCTCGTCTATTGTGTTACATGATACTTTGTTCTACAAATTATTAATCAATCAAATCAAATGAACAGCCCTATTTACAACCCATTATTTGCCAAGGACTTTCCTGAATCGAAGCTTCTGCAGTATATTATTAATGGAGCAGTCTGGGGAATAGGACCAACGTCCTGGGTCTTCCCAGGTGCGCCCCTTAACCCTCTGGACCAAAGTCACTTAACCTGGGATCCTCCTGAATCTACTAGGGTGTCTTCAACCCGTTCTCGCACTTTCGTATAGTCAATATTGACTTATTAAATACGTGCATATGTGACATACTAAACATACTAGTTTACCTTGAAAAGCTTTATAGAAAACACCGACCTTACCTAACCTTCTTAGTATGTTAAGATAAGCATCTTATTGCTTCGTAATTACAATTATTACTTAACCTATTATAGGTATAACCTATACCTATTATAGGTATAGGTTAAGTATAGGTATAGGTATAACCTATACCTATTATAGGTATAGGTTAAGTAATAATTGTAATTACGAAGCAATAAGATGCTTATCTTAACATACTACGAAGCTTAGATAAGGTCGGTGTTTTCTATGAAGCTTTTCAAGGTAAACTAGTATGTTTAGTATGTCACATATGCACGTATTTAATAAGTCAATATTGACTGTAATAAAGTGCGAGAACGGGTTGGAGTGTTGAGGAATAGAGCTGTTGCCAAATCAAGTTTTTACAAATTACCCGCTTATACTCTTTCTGCTTGTGATTACATCATACTTTTGATTATTGCAATTATTTTGGCATTATTATTTCATTTTGTTAACTCTTTGTAACCATCCTTTAGCAGGGGAAAAAAATTTGTATATGTCCTCGGTATTTTACCTGCTTGATGGGGTTCTGGGAGTTTTTCTACTCCCTCAAGCCCGGCCCGAGGCCAGGCTTGACTTGTGAGAGTTTGGTCCAACAGGCTGTTGCTAGGAGCGGCCAGCAGGCCCGCGTATCCCCCACAGCCCGGCTGGTCCGGCATTCCTTGAAGAAAACAATCTAGTTTTCTCTTGAAGATGTTCACAGTTGTTCCGGCAATATTTCTTATACTCGCTGGGAGGACGTTGAACAACCGTGGACCTCTGATGTTTATACAGTGTTCTCTGGCACCTCTGCTCTTCACTGGTTATATCTGCATTTTCTTCCATATCGTTCACTCCAGTATGTTGTTATTTTACTGTGTAAATTTGGGACCTGACCCTCCAGTATTTTCCGCGTGTATATTATTTGATATCTCTCTCGTCTCCTTTCTAGTGAGTACATTTGGAGAGCTTTGAGACGATCCCAATAATTTAGGTGCTTTATTGCGTCTATGCGTGCCGTATATGTTCTCTGTATTCCCTCAATTTCAGCAATCTTTCCTGCTCTGAAGGGGGAAGTGAGTACCGAGCAGTACTCAAGACGGGACACCACAAGTAATTGAATTTGGATTTGAAAACTCTCGTAATCCATCCAATCATTTTTCAGGCTGACGCAATATTATAAATAAATAAATAAATAAATGTTTATTTAGGTAAGGTACATACATACAAGAGATTTTACAAAGATTGATGGATTTTTAGATAGAGCTAGTACATACAATGCCTAAAGTCACTATTACGCAAAGCGTTTCGGGCATGAAAGACATTAATGACTATAGCTTAATACTAATTGAGTATAAAGAATAAAATGTGTTGAGAACAAATAAAAATAGAGATAAATATTTGCTTGGTTATGCTCCCATAAACGTTAGATCGTCAGACATCATTATTCCCAAAACCTTTACATCTTACTGATGCCAAACAATTCAACAATAAGGGGAAAAAGACTAGGAGGAGAAGCACAGACTAGGACCAGACGGCACAAGTGGATACTGGAAATCAAGATTCCCCAAAGAATTCTAACGTCAGAATAGGTTGTTTATAATGCAATGGACACAACAATGCTCGGTACTACAGTTCGGTTCGTTCTCGGCTCACAAACGGGAATCCCGGGTCCAAATCACGGGCGGGATAAAAATGGTTTGGCACGTTTCGGATCACCTAATGCCCCTGTTCACCAATCAGTAAACAGGTACCCAGGAGTTAGTCAGCCTGCTGTAGGGTTGCATCCTGGAGAGGGTCAGTCTTGGGTGGCCCTCGATATAAGCCTAACATTTATATATAATTTATTTATATATGGGCGAGGGTGAAGGACTCCATATACCCACCGTGTGAGCGACGGTGGAAGTGTTTCAAAGGCACGCGATGTGCTCTCCACAGGTGTTTAAACTAAACTAGTTATAATGAGGAACCAGTCATCATATCTGCCAGTGCTTCGCACGTGTCAGACTTTTGAAACCCATTTCGAAACAAGCAACTGCAGCCCAAACAAGTAGGCTGAAGGTCGCTTGCTTACTATCACTGCCGCGTGACTTTCATTTTCTATATTTAGGGCGTTTTCTTTCAACACATCAAGAGGCTAACTCTTGTAATTTGTACCGTACATACACTACGGTATAGTAAGACGAATTAAGTGATTAGAAACAATTTATCACATCAAAACACTGAATAGCCTTTGATGACCTTTGAATAACCTCAAATACGTGATAGAAAAAAATGGGAATATAATGGTTTCTGAGAATAGCTGTCTAAACTTGCCGAGTTACATGGGGGGCAAGGAGCAAATAATATTATTGTCGTGAGTGAATGAGTGAATAAGCGAGTGAGTGAGGGAGAGGAAGAGAGAGAGGGTGAAAGGAAAAGAGTTGGAGTTGAGTGGAGGGTACAGGAAGTGTCGGCTACTTCAACCCTAACACCTCCCCCCCCAACCCCCTCCCTGGGCACAGTGACACGTCCTCTTGGGGTCAATATCAATATCTTTGGGTCATTAAAGTCAGTCAATATCTTCTTCAGGACAGCCAAAGGCTATAGTTCCTATACTCTCAAGAAAGATCAAAAGTTTCTGCTCTTCCATCATCTATACCTCAGTGCCACATTCATCATCTACCCCAGTGCCACTCATCATCTACCTCAGTGCCACATTCATCATCTACCCCAGTGCCACTCATCATCTACCTCAGTACCACATTCATCATCTACCCCAGTGCCACTCATCATCTACCTCAGTACCACATTCATCATCTACCCCAGTGCCACTCATCATCTACCCCAGTGCCACATTCATCATCTACCCAGTGCCACATTCATCATCTACCCCAGTGCCACAGTTATCATCTACCCCAGTGCCACATTCATCATCTACCCAGTGCCACATTCATCATCTACCCCAGTGCCACATTCATCATCTACCCAGTGCCACATTCATCATCTACCCCAGTGTCACAGTCATCATCTACACCAGTGCCACATTCATCATCTACCCAGTGCCACATTCATCATCTACCCAGTGTCACATTCATCATCTACCCCAGTGTCACATTCATCATCTACCCCAGTGCCACATTCATCATCTGCCCAGTGCCACACTCATCATCTACCCCAGTGCCACATTCATCATCTACCCCAGTGCCACACTCATCATCTACCCCAGTGCCACATTCATCATCTACCCCAGTGCCACACTCATCATCTACCCCAATGCCACATTCATCATCAACCCCAGTGCCACATTCATAATCTACTCAGTGCCACATTCATCATCTACCCCAGTGTCACAGTCATCATCTACCCCAGTGCCACATTCATCATCTACCCAGTGCCACATTCATCATCTACCCCAGTGCCACAGTCATCATCTACCCCAGTGCCACATTCATCATCTACCCCAGTGCCACACTCATCATCTACCCCAGTGCACATTCATCATCTACCCAGTGCCACATTCATCATCTACCCCAGTACCACATTCATCATCTACCCGTGTCACAGTCATCATCTACCCCAGTGCCACATTCATCATCTACCCAGTGCCACATTCATCATCTACCCAGTGCCACATTCATCATCTACCCAGTGCCACATTCATCATCTACCCCAGTGTCACAGTCATCATCTACTCCAGTGCCACATTCCTCATCTACCCAGTGCCACATTCATCATCTACCCCAGTGTCACAGTCATCATCTACCCCAGGCCACATTCATCATCTACCCAGTGCCACATTCTTCATCTACCCCAGTGTCACAGTCATCATCTAACCCAGTGCCACATTCATCATCTACCTCAGTACCACACTCATCATCTACCCCAGTGCCACATTCATAATCTACCCCAGTGCCACACTCATCATCTACCTCAGTACCACACTCATCATCTACCCCAGTGCCACATTCATCATCTACCCCAGTGCCACACTCGTCATCTACCCCAGTGCCACATTCATCATCTTTCCAGTGCCACATTCATCATCTACCCCAGTGCCACATTCATCATCTACCTCAGTACCACACTCATCATCTACCGCAGTGCCACATTCATAATCTACCCCAGTGCCACACTCATCATCTACCTCAGTACCACACTCATCATCTACCCCAGTGCCACATTCATCATCTACCCCAGTGCCACACTCGTCATCTACCCCAGTGCCACATTCATCATCTTTCCAGTGCCACATTCATCATCTACCCCAGTGTCACAGTCATCATCTACCCCAGTGCCACATTAATCATCTACCCCAGTGCCACATTCATCTACCCCAGTGCCACTCATCATCTACCCCAGTGCCACACTCATCATCTACCCCAGTGCCACACTCATCATCTACTCCAGTGCCACATTCATCATCTACCCCAGTGCCACACTCCTCATCTACTCCAGTGCCACACTCATCTACCCCAGTGCCACATTCATCATCTACCCTAGTGCCACAATCATCATCTACCCCAGTGCCATAGTTATCATCTACCCCAGTGCCATAGTTATCATATACCCCAGTGCCACAGTTATCATCTACCCCAGTGCCACATTCATCATCTACCCCAGTGCCACATTCATCATCTACCCCAGTGCCTACGCTTCCAGAAACAATACTCCCATACAATCCCTCCCCCCCCCCCCCCCCACCGGGTTAATCAGGTCGCCACGTATAACACAAGAGAGAGTATTCTTCCGTCTCTGAGGTCCACCTCTGATTGGCTAATCTGTCCCACGGAGGAGAAAACTGCGCCATTCTGGCTGGCACTCGCCTTGCTCCCCATGCAGTGGCACTCGTTATCTTTATCAGTGCCACCCGACACATTTTTTTTGTTGAAACTGTTCTATCTACCTGTTTCTACTTTCATTCTTCTCCTTCGACAGCTAACAAGCCTCTCATTTAACTTTTAGATTTCCAACTGTTTCTATTTTGGTTCAGGTTTCGTCCCAGCTTCTGAATTCACCCTGGTTGATACCCTGTTTTTGTCTTATCATTTACCGTCTTTTTTTACCTGTTTTGCTTTCATAGACAGTATATAGTCCGTCTCATCACACTGTCTATACTCTGTGTCTCACTTCCCCTTCAGTTTTGCATTCACAGAATCCAGGTCTTTGGTCGTTTTTATTATTATTAATTTCTACCACAGACGTGGTCACACATTTACAGTACTAATCAACATATATACATTATCTTCTGTCCTCCATGGACAGGGTGAGAGAGATCTGTCAAACATACAGTTCAGGGATTTATTGAACGATCAACCGCAGAAGGTGATTGTAGTGCTTTGAAAATACTAGGCTAGGCTTCCTACGTAAGTACGGTAGCATCATGAACTGCTCTCGCTACTTGCTCGTCCCAGCGGACACTCTCTGTCCCCGTGTGATAGGGTAAGCAGCATCAGACGCCAGCCCTCACATTCTTCATTCAATATTCCTGGCGTACCTCAGCCACATGACATACACCTTCACCAGGTGAAGGTCTCTTGCTCCAAGGTTACTATCTGTTCTTAATGGGTGTTCTCATCAGATTGTCTGTCGCTTTCTTTGAGAGAGAGAGAGAGAGAGAGAGAGAGAGAGAGAGAGAGAGAGAGAGAGAGAGAGAGAGAGAGAGAGAGAGAGAGAGAGAGAGAGAGAGAGAGAGAGAGAGAGAGAGAGAGAGAGCGAGAGAGCGAGAGCGAGAGAGCGAGAGCGCGAGAGCGAGAGCGCGAGAGCGAGAGCGCGAGAGCGCAAGATAGCGAGAACGCGAGAGAGCGAGAACGCGAGAGAGCGAGAGCGCGAGAGAGCGAGAGCGAGAGCGAATGCGAGAGCGAGAGCGAAAGCGAGAGAGCCAGAGCGAGAGAGCGAGAGCGACAGAGAGAGATAGAGATAGCAAACACCCATACAAAGATCTACATCAGAAAAATACTGTCTGTGACACAGGTGTCGGCTTCCATATAAAACGATACGTAAGTAATACGACTGAAAGGTAATATTGGCACGAGCCGCGACGAGGCTGCCCTAGTGGCCTTGGGCCGGCAGCGTCGCACAGCCAAGCACAAAACTCGGTTTCCCTTGTATTGTGAAGTGATGTTGGCGCTGCTATGACGGTGTCGGGCAGCCCTGCAGCTGACGCCAGGGGCTGTGACACCGGCCGGCTCGGGGGAGAGCCACTCGGCCACGCAATAAACCAAACAAGGGCGCTGTCAAGGCCCCAAACAAACTTGTTTACACCTAAATTAATTTACCATTTATCTTCATGGTTTGTTTCCCTTATGCATGAGCTCATTGTTCCACGAATCTCTTACCCGTTGAACCCGCTGGGACCACGCCTTCCCACCCCCCTGGGACCAACTCCCTTATCGTGCAATTTATGCATGATAAGCATATCGTGATTGTGCGTAGCTAGCTTAACTAACAAACTCTCCCTGTGTTATGGCTTCTTGAAATCACGGCTTGACGCTAAAATATAGTGCTAAAGCATTTATATGTTAAGCAATTATGTAACTAGCTCCTCAGTGCTGTAATTTGCTTAGTTAAATCCAGTTTTGGGGAGGCGGGTCCTGAACCCATTATGAGTAGCCTTTTTCCATTGCCGCTCACGGGATGAGTATGGGGTCCCCTGCTACTCACAGGGTGAGTATGGGGTCCCTCACAGCTCATAGAATATGTATGGGGTTGACTACTCCTTACAGGATGGGTATGGGGTCCCTCACAGCTCATAGAATTGTTATGGGGGCCGACTACTGCTTACAGGATGGGTATAGGGTCCCTCACAGCTCATAGAATGGGTATGGGGGTTGACTACTCCTTACAGGATGGGTATGGGGTCCCTCACAGCTCATAGAATTGGTATGCAGTTGACTACTGCTTACAGGATGGGTATGGGGTCCCCTACTACCATGTTAACGGTTTTGCCAGACTCTACGTAACTTATTTATATCTATCTATCTGTCTATCTATCTATCTATCTATATATCTATCTATCTATCTATCTATCTACCGATCTATCTATCTATCTATCTATCTATCTATCTATCTATCTATCTATCTATCTATCTATCTATCTATCTATCTATCTATTTATCTATCTATCTATGTGTGTGTGGTACAATGGGTTGTGAAAATACATATGGTGGTGATTAAGTGGTACATTGTTGCAAAGACACCAACAAACAGACATAATGTTTCCAGCAAGTCACACAATCAGTATTAACTAAATGGTAGTCATCCACTTTACTGGCATGAGTATATTAACGTGCACCAACTTTATGGTTTGGCTTTACAAAAGGCAATGTATTTTCTTGTAAATAAATACAGCCGTATCAATATCAAGATCCATAGTTTGCAACAATCTCACCTAAGTTAACCTTAACCAACCTAACCTAACCTGACCTAACCTAAGCTAACCTAAAATCTAACCTTAACCTAACCTGACTTAACCTAAGCTAACCTAACCTGACTTAACCTAAGCTAACCTAATATCTAACTTTACCAACTTAACCTAACCTAACCTAATATCTAAGTCCCCGCGTCCAAGAGGACATTGTTTCTCTGTGATTATTTATTAGGAAGCGGCAAATATAAATGAGCGAAAACTCGTCTTTGAAGAAAACAGAGGGAATAATTACTACATCTCCTAGACACTCACCGCGTGGCGGTGTTAATTGCTTCTGAGGAAAAAGCAATAAATTATTGAGTGACATCATAGATTGTAACATTAGAACATAAGGAACTCGATTGATAAAGATTAAGCCACCCAAGAGGTGGCACGTGCATGAATAGCCCGTAAATAAGGATCTCATATGTGTTCTCTTCTCGTATACTTTAAGTTGAAGTGTTAATTTCTGTCCACCTTTTGAAGTGAGGGGATTAATTCATTAGATTAATGAATTAATCCTCTCATTAACATGTACCCTCTCATTAATCTAATGGCCGAAGCTACAAGTATCTCAGAACGTCTATCCCCATTACTCTGTAAGTTACACATAGTAATCACAGTAGCGTGATGCATCTGTGGGTTGATTTCCATCCTCATAATCTCATTATTAATATGATTGATAGTTGGGTACTGTATGAATTTGTGAAGGTAAGGACCTGGTAGCAGAGAGGAGGGGTTCAACAGATATAGGCCTACCTCCATCCCGTTCTCACGTTTTCATTGGATTGGATTTCAAGCAGTTTTGTCTAACCAGAAGCCTACGAACTTGTGTAACTTATGGAAACTGATGACCATTATTCCGAAGACTCTGTCAATAATAAGATCCTTTTAATTTCACTAAAGCGCGAGAAATGTTAACTAAGTATGAGTACAGAGTGTTAATATCCCCACCCAGAGGTACCCACACACGCATGTGTGCGTGCTGGGATTGGCTGGGCGCAAATCCCTAACTGTAACCTCTGTTTAACCCAGCAGTAAAATGGGTACCTGGTTGTAAAACGATTTAGCGGCTCGTATTCCAGGGAACATAGGATTAAGGGCTTTCCCGACACGCTACACGTGCTAGTTAGTGGCTGTACAAGAATGTAACAACTCTTGTATATAAATAAATAAATAATATGCGTCCATCCACACCATTAACAGCAGATGCGACAAACAATTTAACTTCAGGATAGCAAAATCACAAGCTAGGCTAGTTAGTCTAGGCGAGACATAAGGAGCCAGACCTCACTCGCCCGTGTTCCGTGTTAGGTAAGCATTTTCTGTAACACACACCGGGAGTGCTGACAGCTTCTGCGTGGTGTAGGGCCCACGAGAGCCCCCACCACACACCTACCCCTCCAAGTACAGTGCAAGGAGCCCCCCCCCCCCCCCTCAGTCACTCACCCTCCCACCTTAATGGTTATAGGGACGCAGAGTTCCAACCAATATATTTCTTGGTAATCTGTGTAAGTGTGAGGAAGCCAAGGCTGCGGGGCAGGACAGACGTTGTTTATGTCGGGGTTGGCGGAGGTGGCTGTGGCCGAGTGTGGCTGGAGGAAGGCTGTGGCCGAGAGTGTGGCTGGAGGAAGGCTGTGGCCGAGTGTGGCTGGAGGAAGGCTGTGGCCGAGAGTGTGGCTGGAGGAAGGCTGTGGCCGAGAGTGTGGCTGGAGGAATGCTGTGGCCGAGTGTGGCTGGAGGGAGGCTGTGGCCGAGAGTGTGGCTGGAGGAAGGCTGTGGCCGAGAGTGTGGCTGGAGGAAGGCTGTGGCTGAGAGTGTTGCTGGAGGGAGGCTGTGGCCGAGTGTGGCTGGAGGGAGGCTGTGGCCGAGAGTGTGGCTGGAGGAAGGCTGTGGCCGAGAGTGTGGCTGGAGGAAGGCTGTGGCCGAGAGTGTGGCTGGAGGAAGGCTGTGGCTGAAAGTGTGGCTGGAGGAAGGCTGTGGCTGGAGGGAGGCCGTGGCTGGCCGGCACGCAGTCACTCCGTGGGCTGCCGCCGCCCACGGAGAAAGCAAGCAGGCTTCCACACCCGTGTTGGGGAATATCACAGACTTAAAGTCTTCAGCTGCTCACATTAATTTCCATCACGTTTCCACGCCGTAACTTGCAGTGCCTCCATTTTTTTAGGCCTATATATAACTCCATATTTAATATCGACGTATGATACAAAAATAACAATTACTACTACTAAATTAATAAATATATATATATATATATATATATATATATATATATATATATATATATATATATAAATAAAATAAAATAAATAAATAAATGTTTATTTAGGTAAGGTACATACATACAAGAAATTTTTACAAAGATTGGTTGACTTATAGATAGAGCTAGTACATACAATGCCTAAAACCACTATTACGCAAAGCGTTTCGGGCATATATATATATATATATATATATATATATATATATATATATATATATATATATATAAGAGAGCGAGAGAGAGCTAATGATCCCTCCAGGATTCGAACCTGGGCCGCCGGAGAACTAAACCTGTGGCAGCTCAATACTATATAACCACCATTTGCCCAGGTTCGAATCCTTGTGAGCTCATAAAACTTGCAGTTATACATAGGCATGGGGACCATAACAGCTTTACACATACACACACACATATATATAAACCGTAGTGGACTAGTAGAGGAGCAATATCGCATAGTTAGGAGCCGCGAGACAGTACTTACCGCGAGAGGAGTGAGCGAGCGCGTATTCACTTTGGTTTGGCGGGGCCGGGAGCGACACCTCCTCACCTCCACACAGCTGACAGTTTACTGGCTGCCGGCGTGGCTCTCAGGCCCTCCCTCCCTCTACCCCTCACATCTCCAGCTGGCCACGCGCGCCGGCACCACCGCGCCCGCCCTTATCTCGTATCTACCGCATTTATTAGCTAGATATGGCTCGCACTACGGTCTTCTTAACACACCGAGAAGAGATATATATATCTCTATATCTATAGACTGTATATATCAATCCAGTATACATTATGCAAGATTGAAAGATCCTCACCATATTATTCATTTCCTTTCCTCGTTCTCCATTCTCTTTCTCGTATTCCCTCTCAAAACACTAATTCTGTATATCTCTCCTGATGCTCTACCCCATCTATAGCTTATCTCATTCCAGCCATCTTCTCCACAGTGTAATTTCAGAGTGTAACAGCTCGTCAGAGGAGCAATGCCAGGCACTCTTGTTTGGAAACTTGGCGCTGTTTCCCAATACTTGGCAATCCCCGCCAGCTCTACTACTGCTACTACGGTATGATGTAACACTCTCAGGGGGAGAGTCTGTCTGTCTGTCTCTCTCTCTCTCTCTCTCTCTCTCTCTCTCTCTCGTTCTCGCTCTCTCTCTCTCTCTCTCTCTCTCTCTCTCTCTCTCTCTCTCTCTCTCTCTCTCTCTCTCTCTCTCTCTCTCTCTCTCTCTCTCTCTCTCTCTCTCTCTCTCTCTCTCTCTCCCTCTCTCTCTCTCTCTCTCTCTCTCTCTCTCTCTCTCTCTCTCTCTCTCTCTCTCTCTCTCTCTCTCTCTCTCTCTCTCTCTCTCTCTCTCTCTCTCTCTCTCTCTCTCTCTCTCCCTCTCTCTCTCTCTCTCTCTCTCTCTCTCTCTCTCTCTCTCTCTCTCTCTCTCTCTCTCTCTCTCTCTCTCTCTCTCTCTCTCTCTCCCGCCGTAAGCCACCCCCTTACGACCTACAATCCCCGGTCCCTCCCTTTCCTTAACCTATCCCAGTCCAACCACTTCAGCTGGACGGTAAAGCTGCGGTCGTGTCGCTTCGTGCAGGTCGGCGTTCAATCCCCAAGTGGTTGGGCACCATTCCTTTCCCCCGTCCCATACCAAATCTTTATCCGGACCCCCTTCCAAGTGCTATATAGTCGTATCGGCTTGGCGCTTTCCCCTTGATAATTCCCCTCCCTAATATCCTAGATCCCTTTTCTCCTCTTCTAACTTTCTACCGCACCTTGTTCCTCATTCACTGTGCCTTATTCCTCTCACATTTCCCCTCAGTGCCCGGGTCTCCTCTCCCCTTGGCCAGCGTCGCTCGGCACTACAAGATACCGCGAGACACTTTTATGATGTCATTTTGTTTACCTGGGTTAATAAACGCTGAGGTAGGGACAAAAATAAGCCAGACGTGGGATAAGATTAATCGCGAACAAGTGCAGGCGAGGGTGTGTTAAAGTGATTAATGTGGGGAGTGTGTGTGTGTGTGTGTGTGTGTGTGTGTGTGTGTGTGTGTGTGTGTGTGTGTGTGTGTGTGTGTGTGTGTGTGTGTGTGTGTGTGTGTGTGTGTGTGTGTGTGTGTGTGTGTGTGTGTGTGTGTGTGCGCGCGCGCGTGCGCGCGTGTATTTACTGTTTGTGTCTGCAGAATCGAGCTATTATCTCTTGGACCCCGCCTTTCTAACCAATCTCTTTTTCCTCAAATATATCTACTACATATATTTTTTCTCTAACACGCACACACATCCCCAGGAAGCAGCCTGTAGCAGCTGTCTAACTCCCAGGTACCTCTTTACTGCTAGGTGAACAGGACACTAGGGTGAAAGAAACTCTGCCCATTTGTTTCTGCCTCATTCGGGGATCGAACACGGGCCCTTAGGACTACGACCTCCAGGCCGCGAGCCCCCCCCCTCCCCTCCTTTGACACTTAAAAAGTTCTTTCTAATGTCTATGTGGCTCATTTAAGTACTCAGTTTCCACCTGTATCCCCTTGTGCGTATACCACCCGTGTTAAATAATCCCTCCGTGTCCACCCTTTCAATTCCCCTGAGAATTTGTATGTGGTGATCATGGCTTCCCGAGCTCTTCTGTCTTCTAGCGACGTGAGGTACAATTCACGCAGCCTTTCCTGGTAACTCATCCCGGAGGTGAGTGCATGGGTGTGTGTGTTGGGGGGGGGGGGGAAGAAAGACAGCTGTGCACTCGTGTTTGGGAGATATGTGAGATCTTCCATGGGATACTAACACAATTTCCTCGACTGATGTTTGACAACGCTCTGCATTTTTATGCAGACAAAACTTTATCAAACAAAGTCAGCTCGTCTCTTATCTTGGGTGTTTACAACAGATGATATAGACCAAAAAGAGCTTATAATAAAAGCATAATTACCATGAATATATATATATATATATATATATATATATATATATATATATATATATATATATATATATATATATATATATATATATATATATATATATATATATATATATATATATATTGTGACGATAATCTCCTTCAAGAGATTGAGCCTGCTCTTCCCTCCAAAGTTCGTCGATACATACATCTATATAAAACTAGTATGGATGAAATATCCAACAACGACAACAACACCAAGTTTTGCCAGAAGCGCAAAACGTATGCAGCCAGGAACACCTGCTCCACCTCGAACCACCAAACTACCTGTCTTGTCGCCTGCTCATCGCTGATTGGCTGCGGGTCCAGTTGCAACTGCACTCCACCCACCACACTACTTGATGTCTGGGGCCACCACGACCTCAGTCCTCAGAATATCCAGTGCTTTCATCAGGTTAACACGTCTCGTTGGTAGACTAAGCTGTGGCTTACGTGTACTAAGAGAGGTGATAGCTTAAAGCCAATATTCCTGCACCTCTTATTTGATTGTATATTGTTCACTTGTTATTACTCACTTGTCTTAACGTAACTTTTCATTTTGTCATTTGATTATTCTTACTATTTTGATTGATTGATTTTATTATACGAATTTGTATGTCCATTTTATTCATGTTTTGCTTTCTAACGTAATTAAAATTTCATTGTTAAATTTACTTGTGTTTTGTGTGTCTTCTCATTACCTTACCACAGACAAAGTTCCAGATTTTCTATTTTTTGTTTCTATATGTGACGAGGCCATACCCCTAGCTTTTGAACAGCCGAACACCAACGCATTACCGTCACAATATATATATGTATATATATGTATATATATATATATATATATATATATATATATATATATATATATATATATATATATATAATATTACAGAATTTCGCTCGAAGGCTTCCTCAAGCAGTATCAAGCATTCCATGCCAGGTATCTGCAAGATGGTATGCCATCAACATAAAGTAGACATCATACTTAAGGTTAACATCAACAAAGACTTTGTTCTCAATAGAAGCCAGGAAAAAAAAATAGCAAATATGAAACCGAGAGAGGAGGAGAGGGGAGGGTGACCCCATCTATTTGTTTCAACATAAGACTTTAGATCATCCGAGCTCAGGAAAGGTTCCCCTTTGGTACAACATAAATATGCGTTCAGGGACGTCGAGAGGAGTGAAGAGCACAAGAAAAATGGAAATGGCTCGTGCTGGAATCACTGATTCTAATCTTGTCGGTCACATATTCAGTATTACGCGCTTACAGGAAAGACTGCTTCCAAAATATACTACAATTAAAACAAAATGTACATTAACTTATAAGAGAAAATATAAGGAAAACATAAATGTACACCTAGTAAAATAACATTTAATGAAGTATAAAGTATAAAACTATCCATGTGTGTAATGTACTGGGACAACCCGTTCTCGCACTTGCTTATGGTCAATATTGGCTTATTTAATAAGTGCATATGTGACATACTAATTGATTGTGAATATTTTAGTTTACCTTGAAAAGCTTCATAGAAAACACTGGGAAAGGAATGGGGGGAAACCTGGTGTCACCCTCGCTCCTTATCATGCACACACAATTGTACATCTCTATTTTAATTTTACAGTCTACTGCGCCGCCTGTTATCTCCATGCATTACTGCATCAATGTCTTCGGCAGATTATACACGGGTACACACCATTAATTGTATACATCTTTAATTTAATTTAGAGGCTACATCATCATCGTAGCCTCCTTACTCCGTGTTGATAAGTTCCTCTGTGCGTCTTGTTTATATGTACGCTAAGCAAGTGAATCATTTTTACTCTCAAGTTATTATTCTTTAGATATTTCGTATTCAATTACTTCTTGCTTATTAGTTTTACAAGTGTTACTTTGTTTTAATGTTTACTATTATAATTTATTTAATAGTTATACCACCGTGGACGAACACTGGCTTTCGACTCGTCGTCCAATACTTTGACGACGCCGGTATAGGCTCTAAAACCTAACCTCACATTATTTTTTTTACATCTACGTCGCATTTAAGTTATTATATTACGTCGTTACATCTAATTTACGTCCCATTAACATTACGACGTCATAGTGATGTCACACACACATACCTTTTTTTTTTTGGCTAGGTTTTAGACCCTGTACCCGCCGGCGGCAGCGTGCGGGGCTATCCACCCGTGACCGCACGCAAGAGTACACCAAAATACACCTGTGTCGCCTTCCCTGCTATACTCTGGCATCTTGGTGGATGTGTCCCGAATATTCCTTGTCGTCGGAGCGTGGATATGTGTCCTGCAGGGTGTAGATATGGGTCCTGAACATTGCTTGGCGTCAGAGCGGGAGCCGGTCGGCCGAGCGGACAGCACGCTGTACTTGTGATCCTGTGGTCCTGGGTTCGATCCCAGGCGCCGGCGAGAAACAATGGGCAGAGTTTCTTTCACCCTATGCCCCTGTTACCTAGCAGTAAAATAGGTACCTGGGTGTTAGTCAGCTGTCACAGGCTGCTTCCTGGGGGTGGAGGCCTGGTCGAGGATCGGGCCGCGGGGACACTAAAAGCCCCGAAATCATCTCAAGATAACCTCAAGAAGGGTGTGGATATGTATCCAGAATATCTCTTGGCGTCAGGGTGTGGATATGTGTCTAGAACATCCACGCCCTTTCAAAACCATACACACCTGTTACAGATGCAGCTTGCTTTTAATGAAGTTATAGAAAAGGCCTGGATCTGTTTTACATTTGTCTGCTATACCTTTCTCAAAGTTCCTTTCTGCCTCTCTCCTCACTGTTGTGTAATTGTTTCTTGCTTGCTTGTAGTGTTGGTATGTTTGTGGGTTAGGTCTCTTCCTATATTGAACCCATTTGCTCGTCTTTTCCTCTGGCCCCTCCCCCCTCGCAATTTTTGTTGAATCAATCCTGTTTTCTGGTCCTGCATCTCTGCTTTGGGATGAATGTTTGTGTGGTTTCATCGTTTATTTCACAAAATTTGGCATACATCTCATTTACTTCCTTGCCTAGCAACAAGTCTGTCCAATTAAACAGTCGTGATTTATCTTTATCTGATTTTACTATAATTTCTTTCATGACCATTATGAAGCCCTCTAGTTTGTCGTCTAGTTCCTCCTTTCATGTGCTGCTTGCTTGTGGACTGTAGACATTTACAATTATAAATTTATCATCCTGATTTCAGTCCTGTAATGACAATATGTCAACATCTCGAGGGTTTTTGAAAATTAACTTTCTTACCTTCAAATGTTCTTTCACCAGCACCGCCTCTCCTCCCCCCCCCCCCTCCTTCCTAGTTTTCTCTGTCACATCTTCAAACTGTGTAGCCCCTTGGGAATACGACCTCATTTAAAATATTTTCTTCAAGTTTCATCTCTGTGCGACAGTGTCTGGGACCTTAAGCTAAATTATATCGTTCAACTCCAATATTTTTTTTTTATCTCACTTCATATATGTTGGTATATACAATTTTCAAGAACATGTTCCCTTTCCCTTTGTCCTTTACTTCCCCTTCTTCTAATAATTTTGTAGCATTGTTTTTTGTTCCATTTCACTAGCTGTCTTGTCCCTAACACTTTATAAACAAAAAAAATCTTTCTTCTTAATTTATATTCCCATTTAGACGTTTCGCTTTGTCAAGGTTCATTTTTAGCTTTTCTCTGTCTCTGAGGTCTTGTCTTATTCACCAAAGTTTACCATCCTCATTACACTGCAATTCCCTGGCATTTCTAAGCTCGTTCGTCATGTGTTTCACTCCATTAAATGTCACCCTTAAGGGACGGTTTTTGTCTTTCATATTTGCCTATCCTAAAATCACTGACATTCTCCTTTGAATTAAGGCGTTCTTCTAAACCTACAATTCTCTCTCATGATTTTCATCTCTTCCGCTGCTGTCCAACCTGGATAATTTTTCCTTTTCTAAACACCCGAGAATTATTATGGACTTCCTACTTCTATCTACAGTGTGTTGTACTAATTTGTTGGTAACCAGTTCTTTCCTAATTGCTTGCCTAATTTCTGCTTTTTTGTTGGTCATTTCTGGTTTTGACTTCCAAACACTCTTCCTTGACCGTCTCTCTCTCTTTTACAACTTGCTCTTGTCTCTTTTATTGCCTCTTTGTACTTTTGTAGTTTTTTATTAAACTCCTCTATGCGAGTTGTTCATGAAGTTTCTCTTTGCATATCATTGCCAAGAGACTATCTAAGGGTTCTATGTTAGCCCTCAAGGTCCCTTAGAGTTGTTCACCATTCGAGTCTATTTTCTTGTTAATTTCATCAAATTCACCACTCTTCACTTTCCATGCCTCATTATCTTTCTAGCTCCTTAATGTGTGCCTCCCGTATCCTTATCTTATCAATCAAGCTGGTAATTTCCTTACCTAGCTGGAAAATACTTCATTTTAAATTACAAAACTCAATCTTGAGACCTTCATTTTCTTGCTCTAATTTAATTACCTTTTCTTCATAATTCTTTAGCAGGTCCTCAATAATCACTAACCTGTCAAGAAACCTCCTTTCATTATATCTTGTGCTGAGAATCCTTTGAAACATTCATCTGTTGGTATGTTGTCCTCTCCTGAGGTGGCGGCCATCTTTGTTGTTGTTATTCTTCTGTTTTGGAATATCAACTTGTTTAACCCAGATTTTTCACCCACTTACACTTATTTCTTGTTACTTAGTTACTTTTTAAACTTCCGTAAACCTTCATGTATTCTGGGACACCGCTTACAGCTCTCACCCTGCTCCCAATACTTAGGCAGTTGGATTTTTTCTTGAGCTTGCTGCAGCGAGACTCCTGCCTCCTGGTGCTCCACCTCCCGTGTGCGCGCGCGCGCTTGTGCGTGTGAGAAAGTTAGTGTGTGTTGTTATCATGGACAGGAAGCCTCTTGATAGACTTATCGATTGAAGTCCCCCTAGCCAAGGGCGAATATGTGTGTATATAATAACAATAATAATAATTATTATTATTATATATAAATGCATCTAATTTTCATATATTTTAAACATATAACATTACATATTATATATTTATTTAAAATAAAATAAACATATAAAGTGGTGGTAGAAGACAACATGCGTTGCTGAGCCACAGCAACCTTCCCCCGTCTCCCAGTCCTCCCCACCAGTTCCCCCTTCCCCATCCCCTCGTCTTCCTAACCATTCCCCCACACCACCATCCCATCATCTCCCACACTTACAGAAGAGCCTCCAATAGCAACAGGTGGACCCATTGTGCGATAAACACAAATACATTCGACAAATACAATCACTGAGAGGGGTCTCGACGAAATATATGCAGACTTTGTTATGCAAGCCCCTTGGGAACCTCCGCCAGCAGACTAAGATTATGGTTCTTGAAGGAAAAAGAGAACCAGACAAATCCTTATCTACTACGTAATATTGCACAGATGCATATAGAAGCAAACTTGACATCCGACAGCTTCACTTACTTCACAGATGGATCAGTAGACCAGCAGGGACAAGAAACTGGAGCTGCAGTTAAAGCAGGAAACTGTAAATAGTTGGAGACACTCAAATGGGTGTTCGACTTTACAGAGATGCTAGCCATTCAAAAGGCTTTGGAACATGCTCTTGCTGAACACCGACAACATGTTATCATACATACAGATTCGAGAACTGCCATTGCAACCTTGCAACAAAAACACACGTGATAACATTCATCTGATCACAAATGTCACATCATTACTACAAACAATCAAACGACAAGGTCGACGGGTACTTATCAACTGGGTGCCAAGTCATGTGGGAATAATAGGAAATGACATTGCAGACGAAGCTGCAAAACTTGCAACTAAGAGAAGTGTAAACATTTACGCACCAGTCTATCACAGATTAAGAAAGTAATTAGAAACAGAGCAATGCAAAAGACGTACAGTGACCACAACACAGTAGTTGCAACATCAGGATCTGCGAGTTGGTACAAGAATTCAACCAACTACGAACCACTTAGTTTGATGAAAGGGAGCAGTAGAACAGAAGAACATTTACATCACATCAGGCTTGGATACCCATGTGCATGGGAAATAGGCTTACAGGTTCTGGAAGATGAGAGGAAATGTCAGTACTGTGGAGAAATGCCCGACAGACCACGAACATTATCTAACACAGTGCTGAGTTACAAACCCATTAAAATTTCAACTTTGATTCAACAGAGCAGTAGTTGTTGTTAAAACACGGGGACACAATCTTACTGAAGCGACCATACGAGTCAAATACTCATACTCCGGCCAAGTAAAACAGAAACAAGCAACACTTAGCGGGCCAGCCAGAGGCTTAGGGCCCGTGCAGGAATATTCCTGGAAAAACAAAAGGGCTCCCCCTAGTCCTTCCAACAATTACCCTCTTGTCCTCCCCACTCCCTTGTCCGATGCATTCCCAAATGATCTGATGTTCCCATCACAGAAATAAATATAAGAAAAACCAGTTAAAAAAAAAATAGTTAAAAAAAAAAAAAAAAAAAAAAAAAAAAAAAAAAAAAAAAACAACTATCCTCACGAAATGAACACTACAGTAAACAACACAGCTCAATTCCAACGCAATGTCACACAAAATAATTAAATCAATCTATGAAAATTTAATTTATCAATGCAATCAGAAACACTGAAATGGAATCGTAACATATTTAGGATAGCGTGTGTTGCTATTACGTGCAACAGATGGCATGCTTTAAAAAAAAAAAGCATGTTTTTACCTGTCACAGGTGAGGCATTTATGTAGTAAGTATATAAAAACATATGCATATTCGAATGCAACGTTGTGTTAAAATTTCAAAGCAATCGGTAATGAGGTTTCATAGATTTCCTTCACATGAAAAACACAGTTTTTTAACAAATCATGTTTTTTTCCCGTCACAGGCATGGCATCTATATAGTATGTATATAAAAACCCGCTCAGATGCGAATGGAACGATGTGTGAAAATTTCAAAGCAATCGGTGAAGAACTTTCAGAGATTAACGATTATGAACAAACGTACATTTCCATATATTATATATATAAATATATATATACTGTATGTATATTTTATTTTATTTATATACAAGAAGGTACATTGGGGTTAACAGAGAACACAGAAATTAAGTGAAATTAAGTGAATTTTTAATAAAAAGACAGCAGAAGTTTTTTGTAGTAGAGAACTTGAAAATCATGGCTGGTGACCCTATTGACTTGCACACTGCCTTTGAATTATGGGTCAGTCCTACAGTTGGCTTCATTCTCGACTCACAATCGGGGCTTGCCCGTTTGATTCCTGGGTGGGACAGGAATGGTTGGGTATATTTCCTTTCACCTAGCACTAAATAGGTACCCAGTAGTTTGGCAACTGTTGGTAGCAAATAACCATCAAACTGTTGGTAACAAAGTACTGTACTCGAGAAAATGTATAGGGTCTAAACGAAGATGGATTCAAAGAAAAAAAATCCAAGTGATGTGTTATTAGTTAAATGCATAAAAATTCACCAAGGATAAACTGTCGTGGATAAACACCCAGAAAGCTAAAGGCAAAATTGAAATGAAAAGCAGATACAGAGATGATGAATTTGAAGAGAAATCTAGGCAATTAAACAATTGCCCATGATGACTTCATCACATCAATGACAAACCAAAAATGCTTTAATGAGAATTTATGCTGTGTTGAAGTAATTCCATATTCATTTTACAGACTTAACAATTAAGATCGAATGAAAAATGAGCTTGCCATATTAGGCGTGTACCAATAACCACCAGAAACTGGTAGCCATGCAGTTTTTTTTTTTTTTTTTTTTTTTTTTTTTTTTTTTTTTTACCTGCTAGTACAGGAAAAAAACGACTTCCGTCTCCTATTAGCAGGCCGAGTTCTCAAACCTAGACACATCACAACTTTGTCTATACTATTTACAAATATTTTCTCTAGCTAGACAGTAAACAATTTGCAGATGCTTATAAATTAGTCCAACATGTTTTTATTATTATTTCACAAAACCCATTTCTGACAAAATTTTATTATTAGTCAGTGTTTCCCTATTGCCTGCAAACCAAGCGGCAATATACTAGTGAGGAAAATGAAAGATAAAGTTTAATATTCATAATATTTGGTATATTGGTATAACACAGACAAATATTTGAGACGGTATATGGTGTGCAGTTCTACAGATAAATGTTGAGATTAAGAAAATGAAATTGAAGTTACATAATTAAATATTAAACACGGCTGGTTAAACACACACTGTATGCAAAACAGAATATATCAAAGAATTTGGTTGTGAAGAGAATGAAACATGCTAAAATTCATATATATATGTGTATATATATATATATATATATACTGTATACTTAAAAGCTGAACAATGCTCTTGTGAGTAACTGTGGCTCAAAAAGCATTTGATTAGTAATTGGAATATTAAGTCTGTTGGATACATTATGTACTGACCCATCATTGGGCTACTGCAGGCATTATAAAATGTACTAGCTGAAGCCCTCCAATTGGCCAGAAGGTAATTAGAACTTTTGAATTGCTAGTTCCTTTCTCAAACACACTCACACTGGACACTATTTCCATAATATTTCTCTGAAACATGGCAGATTTCGCACCTAAGTAATAAATTGCAATATAAAGAGCAACAAATATAATAACATCTGATTAGCATAAAAATGGTTGAAAGCCTTTGTAAAAAATAAGGAGAGAGAGAGAGAGAAAGGAAAATTCAAGATGCAAGAATAGCACTTACACCAAAGATATTTTATTATTATATTTATTATTGATAAGGATCTTTTCCTGCCGTCGCCTCTCGTCCTTGAATGCTGCTCTATTCAATTTCTTTTCCACACGTCTTTCCTGTAAAGAAATTGACCCCACTTCATTTGCTAGCTAATTCCTCTGAATATTTAAGTTTTTCTAATAATATATGTAATTATTATCTTTAAAATATACTTGGTACTTAAAGACTAAATAGAGAGGGCACCAAGGGAAACAGAAAATCTGTATGCATATGGTTATGTGTTAAGTGCCCTATATTTTAAATATGTGATGCCTAAAACATGCTCCAGAATCTAATTCCTACCCATTACAAACTTGCATATAGAGAAGGCTCCATGCTTTCCGGGCACCACCTACCCGGATACGACGGCTTTTCATTCTGGGGCAATTCGAATAAAATTGGTGAAAGTGTTGGGGCGAGCAAGCAAAACTGAACTATATACACACACACACACACACACACACACACACAAAATTTTTTTTACAACATTGTAAAACTACACACACACACACCTAACTTGATCATGACAGACCTCTTCCTTACATGGCGGTTCAACAAACGTGCATCACTATGAATCCCTTTGACTCCTCCCTTACCTACCTCCTTAACTTTAGGCATGGATATGTATAAATTTTTATTGTTGTTGTAAACATGCAGAATGGCATCGTGAATAATAGCCACACTTAAAAGGGTTAATATTGGAAATAAAAATTATGCTGTACTAAAGGCAGTAATAATAAGTGTGTGTATTATATAGATATAATACACAATTTTATGTATGAACACTGAATGTTGTATACACAAATTTTGGTAAGAACAAGCCTAAATCCAGCATTGTATTTTTTTTTTTTCATAGCAGAAAAATCAATATTTCACACACATCCCTGAACATAATGATGCTCATTATCAGTCGTGCAGGGCACTATTACGTAAACCCAGAATACAGAATGCCAAGTTTTGCCTTACTTGTTTGGCATGCCATATAAACACAACGTAGCCATAGCACACCATACTTGTTAATAATTTCACAAATCGATGACACATTAGTGTCAATGGAACGGTAGCTCTGGAAGAGAGAGAGAAGAGAAAAAACAGAAAACCATATTAGCTGAAGAATGTTTAATTAACAATCACCACTTGCCGTTGCCTTACCCTTCGAAGCTCTTTTAAAGCTTTCTTCCTAAACCTTCGTTCTTCCGAGGACTCTCCAGGAGGCCGAATGGAGATAGCCGACATGCTTGTGATCAGCGTCTGAGTGTCGGGTTGTGCATCGTCTGAAAAATAAATACCATAATGCAATACTGTATAAAGGGGAGAATTTTTTTTAATCAATCTACCTTTCACTTTTGTATAAATTAGTTTTTTTCCAGGCCTTCCACAGGATGTGCCTTCCACTCCATGAAAGAAGGAAATTGGGCAATGATATGTAAATATAATTAATGCCAATACTGAAATGATTGATTACAGCCTATAACATGATAAAAATATCAACTCGAGTTCAAAATATGACAATGTTTTCATATTTAACCCTATATCTTCGTAATTACAATTTCAAAAGTGTGAATTAGTCAGAAGTTCATTTTGAAATAGAAGGCATTTCAGCACAAGAAAACTATCATAAATTGAGAGACATGTGAAAAGTTCATTTCATTCATAAACAGGAGGAATGCAGCATGAAATTGATTTAGACCTTTTATTTTTTAAATGGCTTGAAAATGGGTCCACTGACAGTCTCGACTGGTTTAATAATATGATCTTCGATCATATTATTAAACTTATTAACAATTAATAAGTGCTAAACAATAATTAACCTTTGAACTTTCTTGTAAATACTTTAATAAATTAGTGGAAACTGATGGCACACTACTGGTGAGCTGGGTGGGAGAAGTAGACTGTTTGGGGCTAACATTATTGGCAAATTAAACTCATTTTGTGCTGCTGCTGCTGGACCCCAAACAAAGAGGTCCAAGAGTACAAAGTATGGAAGGTGAGAGCTGGTGTCGAGATTAATTAGCAATAGGTTGCGTGGAGACCTGGAGTGGTGAGAGGCTGGAAGAGCTGTGGAAGAGGGACAATGGTTAGAACAAGGGCTGGTCAGGGATGCGGGAGAGTGGTTTGGAAGAGATGGGGGTTCTGGTAGCACGAGTAGGTTTTGGGAGTGGGTGAAGAGTATGGGATGTTGTGGTGAAGGGCGCTGGGCATCACTACATACTGAAATACATTAAGATAGCCCAGAAATATTGCAGCAACCAGTTAGAGCCACTTGGTTCTGAAACTAACTCAAAAAATGTAGAGATTATATCTAGATATAACTTGAAACCCTTACTTCATACTGATACTGGTGTCAAGATTGATTTCAATACATCATGGAACACATTAATCCTTCACTTTAATAAGGATAAAAAATTACTGCATGCCACGCTAAAAATGAATGTATAGTACATACACGTATATATTTATATAGTATATACCTGATGCTCCAGCAACTTTATCATGATGAGCTAGATTCCTTCTAGTCAAACCTCCAAGTCCATGCTCTATTGGAATCCCTGTTCGTGGATCAACAGCAATTTTCTTGCGACGTGGCGGATCAGTAATAGTGCGTGGATGATTGTAAAGGGTAGAATTAGTTGTCAGAATCGATTCACAGTCCCACCTCTCTCTAGGTTCGTCATCTGAAATCTCAACCTGAAAACAAAAAGTAGCACATTTTCATCATAATCCTGCTATCTTAAACAATTTTAGAATTTAGAGCCCAAGAAATTTCTAAGCATCTTTACAATCAAATTGTATATGTACTTGAACACACTAAGGCTTTGATCATATCCTATTTAGCACATTAGGTTCACGAACAATTGTGAGGAAAAGCTCATGCAAAAGGAACTTTAATAGATATTTATCTCAAAAGACCCATTTTGAACACAATACTGTAAATATTTATTGTTCTAACAATTGTGAATGCCAATTATGCCAATACTAGTCTACCCTCTATCAATATAGAGGGTAGACCTTCCCAACCATCTTCCCAGACTAGCTGGTACATATGCACAAATCCAATTTTGTAGCAAAATATTTGATAAATGTGTCACAGTACAGCACCCATTTCGTAGCAGTGTCAATGTTCAATTGCCTCTACCAAACTTGTCATTTAAAAAATGATAAAGTTGGGCAGGGGATGCCACGCCATTGCAGTGTGTGTGGTCATACAGATGACATCACAGTAGCCACCCTCTCTAGTAGACACGTGCAGATCTCGAATACTTTCCACGAGCTTCGACAAAGGAACGACCGACTCTGATCAACCGAAGATCTCGCTAATCTTGGGAAGTATTGTACTCGGTAAAATTTAATTGTATTATATGTATATTGATGGCCATTAATTATAGTGAATGTATAAATTTTTACCGGTTATGATGGCCGAGAACCACTCAGGACGGGTAGGCTCTAGTTTCAATTATATATAAACCTTCCATCTGCTATATACTGCATATTGTAGTAGCAGTTCACTACTTTTGAAGTTATTCGGCAGGCACAGCTCAGGGGAAGAAGAAATTATGAGGTGTCCTAGTGCAACGAGAAGCATTCACGGTTATCATTAGGGCTTAAACCAACGAGTTTCACATACGTGACTGAGTCCAGTGCCTATTACTAGGCTATACATAATACATAAGCTATGAATAGTATTATACAAATCCATTTTATCTGCAGACTAACATTGTAACCTATTATGCTCATCAATTATTTGATTAATAGGCTAGGTACACATACCCCAAAAATTATGTGAACAGGAAATGCTTGACATGATATCACAGAACATACAGTCCACTTTGAATTAATAATAAATAAAATCCTGCTGGGAAATACCCCACACAGCCACGTCCAACCACTTGGGCTGGGCGGTAGAGCGACAGTCTTGCTTCATGCAGGTCGGCGTTCAATCCCCGACTATTCAAGTGGTTGGGCACCATTCCTTTCCCCCGGCCCATCCCAAATGGTTGTCCTGATCCCTTCCAAGTCCTATGTAGTTATAATGGCTTGGTGCTTTCCTCTGATAATTCCCCCCTCCCACAGCCTGGCCTGTGGCCAAGTTATTATTAACATACAATACTAAGCCATATGACTATTTAGCACTGTGGCTTGAAGCCTAGCTTCCATGTTAATATTATGGCCAGTGAGGCAATGTGACATTACTAGTCAGGTGACATTCATCTGGAAATTAGACACCTAACCTACACTGCTGAAAATAAAGGAAGTGACGCTGTTTGAATCATTCCTGGACACAACACGCTAATACATTTAGCTAATGCTTCAGCCAATTAAGTGAGGCTAAATCATAAGGATCATTGACCACAGAACCATCACAAATCAACTGATGATGCCCTTACAATAGAACCTTCTGTTAATTTTAAACCTGTTAAACTTTTGTGGTGTAAACCACAATTTTTTTTTATTTAATATAAGAACATTAATTGCAACAAATTTTGATCCTTGACCAAGTGGATGAGCTAGAAGCAAGAAACTTAAAACTGATGAAAGAATAGTCACAGTCCTGTTTTGATAGCAAAAAATGCTGCTGCCATTCCCCTTTCCACCTTTCTCCTCTCTGGTTGAGGAGGTAAGCTATCATTATCTGCTAAATTTGAACTAAATGCCTGCATACAAAGTTTTATTGGAAATAATTTACCGTACCTCATCCTTCTCCTCCTTGACATTACTTCGTCTTTCCTGCATGTCCTTAATCCACTTTATAATCCTTGTGCGGTCATCTTCGGAGTCCTCTTGCAGCTGCTTGTGCGACTGTTCCAAAACTTGCTGAAAGAGGGGCGACTCCTCTCCTACAAACCCATCGATGTCTTCACCATCTAAGGCTCCAACCTGTTCATCCTGATACTCCCGAAGGAACTGTAAAAATGCACCATTATTAAATCTGGGTTAACTGTGGTATGATGAATATTACAAATGGTTTTTACACAGACCACATTTACGTGCAAGTTTGAGTATTAACAAATGTAATTTCCCCTCAGAACTACAACATAATAACATCATAATACCCAGGTGAGAGTGACAAATAATAGGGAAGCTATTACTATTATAGAAAGAGATGTCTTATTACAAGTAGGTATGTATCTCAAGGTTCCAGCATGGTAAATTGGAAGAACAGGAACCTTATGATTGCATACATACGCACATGAACAGAAACTAAGAGAAATATAAATTAAAAACTCTACTAACCCCACAAAGAATGACAGTTGTAATGAATCAACCAAACTTTGACCCGATATCAATATTTGAATGAATTCAACATAAGGGAAGTCAACTCTAAAGACCCCCTAGGGTATGATCAATCACTCCGAGTATCAGTGACTACGAGGGAAGGAAAGGGACTTATCAGGGGAAGTGCCAAGCCATTACGACTATATAGCACTTGGAAGGGATCAGGATACGGATTTGGGATGGGACTTGGGGAAGGAATGGTCCCCCAACCACTTGGACGTTTGGGGGATTGAACGCTGACCTGCATGAAGCGAGACCGTCGCTCGACCATCCAGCCCAAGTGGTTGGGCGTGACTACAGGGAAATAAAATCCAGCTCTATGCCCCACCTCCTTGTTGTTTATACCTTATGCTCCAATCATCTCCCTCAACATTAATGTTTTCAAATTTTTCTTAAGCTGTGGATGGAATAGGCTTCAACACCCACCTCTTTCAATGAAGTCTACTTGCTGACCACCTGTACAGGGAACGACTACTTCCTTCCACCAAGTCAATTGCATGTCCAGCTTCCACTCGTGTCCCTTTGTCCTACCCCTCTATAACCTAAATAGGCTTCCTTTGTCCACTTTGTCTATTCCCCTCAAGATCTTGTATGTAGTTATCATATCCTCCACCATACTGTAGACTGACATTTGAGTATTTGGTGAATGTAGGAACCAAACATTCAGCATATTGATCAGGAGATAAAAGCCCAACATACCAAAAGGAAAAATTATGATGAAATGAAAATTTGTTTCAAAATTACCTGGGAACACAGAACCCAAGAAATCAGACACACACAATACATCATTAATCTCACATAAGAGATTAAGCTTAATCACTGCAAACACAACTATGCGAGTACATGCAGGCGATGAGTCACAATAACGTGGCTGAAGTATGTTGACCAGACCACACACTAGAAATTGAAGGGACGACGACATTTCGGTCCGTCCTGGACCATTCTCAAGTCGATTGTGATGAGGACAGGTAGGGACAGGCATTAAATAGGCAAGAGAGAGCTGAGGAGGAAAGTCAGGTGTAGGGGATAGTAGTAATGAGAACTGCAGCAGGCCTATTGGCCCATACGAGGCAGCTCCTATTATAACCACCGAAGGAGATAGTAATAGGAATAAGAAGAGGATAGCAAGGGAGCGTAGAAGACAATGAACAGAAAAAGGGAGAAGAAAGAAAGGGAAAGAGAGAGAAAGAAATGGAAGGGGGAAAGCTTATGTTAAGTCACGTTTGTTAGAAAGATTAGAGCATTTGAGTATATACTGTGAAAGGGAAGAGTCCACAGCAACAAAGCCAGGACTCAAGTTCATGTTGGGTACATTGTTAATAAGAGCCGATTCTACAAGACGGCGTCTGTGTAGAGTAGAGGCAGGAAAGATTATTTTGGAGGAAGACCAATCAATGGGATGATTAGAATCCCTCACATGGCAGAAGAGAGCATTGTTAGTGTCTGCAGACATAACACTTCTCTTGTGTTCTTTAAGTCTGTCATTCAGTGTACGGCCAGTTTCGCCGAAGTATTGGAGAGGACAAGATGAACAGGAAATAGAGTAGACACCAGCAGCATTAGAAGTAGGAGGAGCAGTGTGAACTAGATTGCTACGAAGTGTGTTAGTTTGTCGAAAGGCGAGTTTAATGTCAAGAGGACGAAAGGTATTGGTAAAAGTTTTGAGTTCAGATATGAAGGGAATGCATAGTACAGTGCTACTAGTGTTGGAAGCAGGTTTAGGATGAAAGAAATTTCGTTTAGCTTGAGAGTGGGCACAGTTGATGAAATGCAAAGGATAACCAAGGCGAGAGAATGATTTGTAGATAAAGGCAATTTCAGAATCAAGAAACTGAGGGTCGCTGATGCGTAGAGCGCGGAGGAAGAGAGAGACGAGGACACTTATAATCTTTCCTGCCTCTACTCTACACAGACGCCGTCTTGTAGAATCGGCTCTTATTAACAATGTACCCAACATGAACTTGAGTCCTGGCTTTGTTGCTGTGGACTCTTCCCTTTCACAGTATATACTCAAATGCTCTAATCTTTCTAACAAACGTGACTTAACATAAGCTTTCCCCCTTCCATTTCTTTCTCTCTCTTTCCCTTTCTTTCTCTCTTCTCCCTTTTTCTGTTCATTGTCTTCTACGCTCCCTTGCTATCCTCTTCTTATTCCTATTACTATCTCCTTCGGTGGTTATAATAGGAGCTGCCTCGTATGGGCCAATAGGCCTGCTGCAGTTCTCATTACTACTATCCCCTACACCTGACTTTCCTCCTCAGCTCTCTCTTGCCTATTTAATGCCTGTCCCTACCTGTCCTCATCACAATCGACTTGAGAATGGTCCAGGACGGACCGAAACGTCGTCGTCCCTTCAATTTCTAGTGTGTGGTCTGGTCAATATGCGAGTACATATTAAATTCATTACCGGTGGGTCTCGGTGAGCATTATAAAGTGCATATCACGATTGTAATTCCACTAAAATAAAAATCAAACCTCACCTTCCCTTCAAAGCAATCATCCAATTTAGACAGCAACTCATTTCTTTGGAGGACTGACGAGGACAAAGAATAGTTAGTGAAGTGTGACTTGGTCTCCTCATCTCTAAAGGTTCTGGACGGGCCATCAAGGCTGCACACATCGTCCCTGGCTTCGTCATCACTGTCGTTGAAATCACTGCTGAAGTCTCGCTCCTCTTCGTCTGCATCATAACCCTCATCCTGTGTTTTCTCCCTATATGCACTGAAACCATTTTTTTTATTAAATAATTACTAATAAAACAATTATGAGATCAGCTATTAAATATATATATACACAATCTAGATGCCTTTTCCAGGGATCTGGGTGATAGTTACTATAACAAAACATGGTTCTGTTGGCAATTAAGCCATAAAGACAACTCCCATGACTGCCTAAGTCAGTCCATAATTCTATATTTACAAAAGAACATGAACAAGTAACTTGAAAACATTAAAAGGCTTACATTTTTAACACAGTAGAAAGCTAAAATACACACATTCCTATCAAGTATAGGTGAACAAACTTCAATAGAGGTCTGGAACAAGATACAAGATATCTCTAGGAAATGTTTCAACCAAACAATTACACCACAGCCTACTAGCGCAAGCACACACTCCTTTATCAATGTGCTAGACTAATAAGCACACAGACTCCCAATAAACAAAGAAACTTGACAAGGACAGTACTTATAGCTAACCAAAATTATTCCCTCAAGTACCAGGTAACCCACTTTTAGTGTCATACGGTATAAATTTAATTGAAAGGTTACTACCTGATGCTTGGACAGTTATTGCTCCAATACCACACACAAACCACGTTCAGGTAATTATAATCAATAATTATAATAATTCCTTCTGTTGGGAGCCAGGCAGCCACAGTACACACAGGCTTGTACTTATGATCCCCTAAGGTCAAACTACTGACCTTTTCCAGGATGCTACCTCACAACAAGCTAACAAACTCTCAGGGGTGCTTATTTACTCCTAGGTGTGAACAGGCCCATTACACGATAGGAAATGTGCCAAAAAATGTCCCCTCCTCGGGATTCAATCCCAGAATTCCAGATTGAGAGTCGGGAATGAACCCAATCATTTTATGCATTTCTTTAATACCTTGTACCATTATCTGTAAAGTGCCTGAACATTACCCTCTGACAGACTGTTCCATATGCAAGGCAGACTGTCACTCCAACTACTTTGATTTTGTTTTGCTGAAACCACTTGCTACTATTCAAACTTCTCTCCAGTGGTCTTCATTAATCTAACTGTGGTGCTATTACAAGAGATATCAAAAGTTTAACAGTTTGCATGACATGGCCGTATGCACGCACAGTTCAGTGATATTGTAAACATAGTATTTAAAAAAAATCCAAATTAGGTAAGGAATGATGTTATCTGAATTATTGAGAGTTCACCATTTGCTACTATCATAAAATTTAACTTGCAAAATATTAAGAGGCTAGTCATGTCCCCTGCATGATTTTTTATTATGACTCCATAATAAATGTAGCCACTATTATTAATAATAAAAAAAATCCTGTCATTCTGAAATAAGAAATAATCTTTTGAGAATAATTAAGCAGTCAAAAGCTGCAAGGCACAGAACATTACACAAGATAGAAAATAGCACATACTCCCCCTCCCACTCTCCATTTTCAAGACAAATATTTTAAAATATTCATAGGAAATATTAGTAGGAAAATACGGGCAAGTACTGAAATACATGCTAGGAGCTGTGGACTGTACTTAAAGCCCATCATGAAACCAAATTGGAAACTTATCGTTCTTCCGTCATTACTTATCTTTAAATACAGTACTATTATAACAAACAGGTAAACTGCTAACCTCAACTTTGATAGGGAAGGGAGGTATTGTAAACCATTATCTAAATCTTCCAGGGCAGGCATTTCCCCATCTTCTTCCTGACCATTTCCCCAGATTTCATCATCCTCACAATCTTCCCATTCTCCGTCGTCATCCTCAAATTCATGGATAGGATTTTCAGAATTGAGCATCATCACAAAGTTATCCGGAAGAGCGTTGTCGTCATCAGGATTGTACGCTCCAGATTCATCAAAAAAGTCGTCATCCAACCCAGCAACAACATCTGGGTCTAATTCCGGCCGCGGACCTAACATGTGCAAATGACGTTTTGTATGAGTATGGGGTGGAAGGTGGGAAGAGTCCATCCCAGAAAAATGGCTGGCACATAGTGGTCGTTAGGTAGGCGATCACTTCCCCTCTTGCCACCAAATAATTATAATTTAGCAACCAATAATGAAAATAACACTACATGAAGGATATAATAAAAAAAACATCTACTTCATTAAAGGCAAGAAACATCTACAAGACAAATAAAAATAATATGCTGGCCACTCTCTCAATGTTGCTAAAGATGAAAGCAGCATTTTTCCCTCCCTCTTCAAACATTTTCTAGTCATTTTCATTATTATTATTATTGTACACATTTATCCGTTATTATTTGAAACTGTAAATTAAAATAATTTAGCCAATTTATATTTAAATCAGTACTGTGTGTGCGTGTGTGGAGGCAAACACTTGAAAACATGTAGCAGCACAATGAACCTTCCCTTTCTATCCAGTTTCATATGCTATTCAACATGGTTTAAATTTCACATACGAAGAATGACACCAGCCACCCCCACCCCTTTAATAATAATAATAATAATAATAATAATAATAATAATTATCTGCACTGTATATCTGCTTGGGTATTAGAATCTTGTTTCATCAACTTTAGAATTTTAGGAGGTCCATTAATGGCTGCCAATATGTTAACAAATCTTCAAATAATGAATGCTACAGGTAAAAAGTTCAATAAAAGCAGCCATTCTGTGCAATAATTACATTCCATTTGTTGTTAAAACTAGATTTTAGTTAACTGAACCGTGGCTTAGAGATGGTGCACTTTATGTATGTACTAAAAATAAACTACTCATTTAATTGCAAATGTTAATTATAAATGGTACGGCTTTATCTGAAAAAAATCATCACCACCATTATCATGTTTCCCCATATTCATGTTATGACTAAAATATTGTAGGACAGCCCTTTCAAACTTAGCATCAACAAAAACATCCACATTAGAATCTGAATAATTTTACAAAGTGCAAAAAGTACATTCGACTTATCACAAAACGAAAAGTTCTTATTTCATCCTAGCAAACTGCTTTCACTCAAACAGTATCATTAATTAAAAAAAAAAAAATGGTAAACAAAGTTATTGATAAAGAAGGCAAAACAAACAGTCTATATCATAGACGCACCTGTGAAAGGAGCTGCTTTGTTTAGAAGTCCTATCGGCTCCTCCACGAAAGATTCAAATGCTGAGGACGGCAACAGTAGCTTTTTACCACGCAATTCTTTCTTGCCCATCTGGAAGTTTTGGCAGAAAAAGTCCCTGTTATTGAAGACTACAGTTTAGCTTGCTTCCCAAAATGTCCAGTGCAAAGGATCTAGTAGCTGGAAATCTATATACTGTAATGTTATATAATTTAAATAGCTACTGTACCTATATTTTAAAGATATAGACATCAGAATTCAAAAGGCAATATTTTTTGCAACGTTCACAAACATCCTATGCAACAGGACCTGCAAGTACCACTCTTCCAATGGGCACATCAGACAAAAACAGTAATTAGGCAATGTATATATGCAGTACTTTTAACTCTTAATTGGGTGCCCATTGTGAAGAAGCAGCAGTGATCACAGGTGGCACATTTGATACCCCTGGTTTGCTGCATCATCCTTTTTGTACTAAAATTAAAAAATATCCTAATGTCATCTGCAAAGGAAGATACAGTACAATAGTTTGTCTCCTGGTCTATGTTGATCATGAGACCGAGAATGAGTACTGAAGCAAGCACAGTAACTTGCAGAAGCAGCTTTTTACAGCTCATTCTGCAAGTATGATCCAGATTTTACCATGTTCACTAATACTCTTTGGAATCTGTTCATTAGAAAATTCAAGATGAATCTCCCAACTTTGTCATTTATTCCTGCTGTGAGCATTTTGTGCCATTACTCCATGGTCGTATTTATTGAAGGTTTTCACGAAGTGTGTGTATATTGTATCTGCTTTTTTTTCTTGTCATCTTTGGTATGCAAGGCTATGTCATAGTTGTCTAATAATTGTGAAAGACAGGAGCATCCTGCTCAAACTTATGCTGACTAGCATCATGTAGACATTGTGACAACACTTATTTTGCCTCTCGGCACTCGTTGAAAGAACTTTATGATGCGTGATTTGAGATGCTACCAGTCTTATATTTTTTTCTTCTGCTTTGCTGCCCAGTTTGTAGAGTGGCACAGTCTTCCAGTTTAAGTGTCAGAGATGATCCTGGTATTTAGGTGCTATCTCCAAATAATGTTTAGGGCCAAGAGATGATTTTTTTTTCCCCAATTCTTGATGAATATGAATTTCCAGGATTCTTGGTCATGGGTCAGAATGCATGGGCATGCTCACTATGGCTACTTCAAATTCCCCAGTGGGGTAAGAGTGA
Source organism: Procambarus clarkii (assembly GCF_040958095.1). Lineage (NCBI taxonomy): Eukaryota > Metazoa > Arthropoda > Malacostraca > Decapoda > Cambaridae > Procambarus > Procambarus clarkii. Next base: position 29,721,866 of record NC_091167.1, read on the forward strand.
CATCCAAAATGTAAGTCAAGGTTGGACCATGCGAGTACTGTAATAAAATCTTGTCTTGATTTAAAATTTGGCGGTGGCTCTGAAATGTGTCTGCAATATTTTTATTTTTCCCATTGTGCCTGAAGTTTGATTTATGAGAGGTCTGCTAGGAACATCCTTGTGCAAATCCTGGTCTTACTGTAATGTAATTTTAAAACTATGCTGAACATCTGAGGTTGTCATAATCTTGAATCTGGACTATGGAGACACTTTCGTATTAAGCATTAGAAAGCTTATTTAATTTTACCGTTAATACCAGGCAAGTCTCAATAACATGGCAGAATCAAATAAGCCAAAGCAAATTATAGTATGCTGCATAACATGCAGCCAATGTTATCATACTAAATGTTACATACTAGTCTTTGTAAGTTTCTACAATTGCCAAGTAGTTTGTCTACAATAACAGAACATGAAGACACACACCTGTGGGTCTTCTCTGCGGATGGTATACACCTCGAGCTCCTCTTCATCCCAGTTAACGGCTTCCCGCACCCCCCTCAAGTGTTGCAGATAGTTGTAGTCGTCATCAAAGAATATTCCGTATTTCTCCTGTTCTGTCTTTTTGGGGTTCTGCAAGCACACAAAAAATATATTTATAGTAATAATTGTTGTAATAAAGTACAACAAAATACAGACCACATCTACTGAAGGAATAGATAAATATATAAATTTGTTTTATTCAACAGTAATTAATGCTGCAACTTAAATATAAAAGTTTATTTTTTTTTTACATAAACCACTTTAAAAAATAAAAATTAATCCACATTCTTGCACAGAATAAATTTATTTAGTAGATTCATACATTTGGCTGGTTATATTATCTAGCAAAGCTTATAGAATGAAACATCAATTCACATGTAATAAACAGCATTGATGAGCAGATCATTAATATACAATTAAAGATCCTTACCTCTTCAGTTGACTGTAGGACTGCCTGCGGAGCGGTCTCATCAGCAGCCAGCGGATCTCGCTGACTGCGAGGCACAACCTTAAAGGTGTGCAAGACATCGCGCCGCTTATCAATGAATCTTTTGCCCTTCTTACCCTGAAAGATAAATACAGTATTCAAGAAAGTACATAAGGAACACTGCAGTAAGCATCTTGGCTTGTGCAAGGTAGCAGAGGGAGTGTATAACTATTTACATATGTATTCAATTTATTTCTTAAATTTTGAAACAAATTTGCTTCAATGACACTACGTGACTTCTATAAATCAATACAAATTGACAAATCCAGTACAGTATCTGTCTGCGTGAAGCAAAGAGCCATTGCATGAGCAAATTTTAACTAATTCCTAAGCACAACTGTACTTAATCCATAAAACCTTCAAAATTTTGTAATCATTTACTCTATGGCTCTGTATAAAATATAATTAATAATTTATATTTTATATGGACAGAACAGGATATCATTTAATATTCAAAAGAGCAAAGTATGAGGAACTAAATATCACTCAAAATACTGCATTTCATAGTTACACTTGCCAATTTAATTTCAAGAGCACTAATAATAAAACATTCAGTTTATCTGTAAAACTTGATTATAGAGTAAATAAGACTGAGGTACACAAAGAAATGCAATGCAAGATTTTACATCAATTAGCCAGTCATGAAATAAAGTCATTCTGCTAACCCGCCTTCTATGGAAGGCGTACAGAATATAGGCACTTAATCTTCTCCGAATGGGAACCATTGATATATAATGCATCATGAAATATGGTCACCATAGGTAACCAAGCAAACTTCAATAGGTAAACCTTAATTGTACACCTAGTCACAAAATATTGCTACGGCATCAACTCCATTATCCTGTGATGCAAGAATCTTCTTGTTAAACCCTGTGTCACGATATACACTCAACACAGTACTGTAATAGTATATGTGATCTCCAAAATAAAAAATCAAACTTGCAGAATGTTTTATGATACCAGTATCGGCCAAAACCTTTAAGTTTAATGCCGACATTCATTAAAAAGATGCATTGAATTCTGGTAATACTTATATTTTGGTTTAGGTTCTACTCTACTTGCTTACTCGTTGTGAATTTGACTGAACGAATGGAATTTGAGTCGTCATGAACAGCTTTGTCAGACGGTACATCAATAGAGATTGTCCTAAACATTGCCAAGATTAGGCAATACAGTACAGAATTGTAAACAATAGCAGTACCCACTATCAGGTAAAGTTGTTCCTTTTTCAACACGGCCCTAGCATCTGGCTACACTTAAAAAATTCTATATGCAATAGCTTCAGGTCGGTTCATTTTGGACAGTTCAAGATTGGGGTCAGGATTTTAAGATTACAGTGTACTATGGGTATTTTTGGTTTGGAATGAGCAAGTTGGAAACAGTGCAACTAAACCAGAAACCTCAGTACTCCATGGGCCTGTATCCAAAACATTATCTACAAGCTTCAGGTAAAGGATTCACTGTTCAGGTTGTCGCAATTCCAATATGGGGAGGAATTGTTAGAGTTCTTGCAGACCATTACATTTTCATGAGAAGCAAATTAAAAAACTAATATTTAATTTATATTCTACTATGTTTACACCAAAATAAGGAACTGTGTAGGGTATTCTCTAAGGAATATTTCAATACGTATTGCACATAGCTTGTAGTAATCCGATTATGGACGGTACAGACATGTCAATACATGGCTCTGGAGAGCAAATGTGCAAATTGACAAATAAATTGCATAGTATGAATTTCAACATAAATGATAACTTTATAAAAAAAAATATTAAAGTGAAAATCCATTTTTTTTAGACAGTAATAAATAAGGGATGCCAAAAAATTAAAATACATCTAATGAGCAATACTGTATATAATAATGCCTGCATAACTTTAGTGTTGCAGCGTAGACCGGTCTTGGTGTTTACGTAGCCCTATTTAGCAGCACGAGGCCGGCAGCGACAACATTGGCCGCTGCCGGCCAATTCCTGTTCAAAAGAGCAGGAATTCCTGAAAGCACCAGACTCGCTTATGATCCTAATAATTATAATTTCATTTTTAAATAATTTTACTTATAAAATACACACACATATTTAGAGGTTTACTTGCAGAGAGAGAGAGAGAGAGAGAGAGGTTGCATATTACTCCTCCACTTTTGAAGTCAAATAAGAAATTATCTAATAATTTCTTTGAAAGTGGGAATAATCACATGACAATTTACCTGCACACTAAGCCTTATATACAGCAAGTAAATACTTGTATGCAGCCTAACTTTCACCCTTCCCGACTCTCACCAGCAGCAATTACCACCATAACGGCCACCACCATTATCTTCATCATCATTATGTATATAACGCAAACCAATTACTAACAACACAGTCTAACCAACGTCGTTAATTTAAGGTAAAAATATGGACACCATCTTACACATCCGCCTGCCACACACACCTGGCTAAATGCCAGTTATAAGAAGCGTAGAATGGGCGATAGTGACGAGCAGAGGCCAGCCCGCATCACTTAACTATTAGTTCAGCTGCACCGATAGTTATTACAATCAAGCCTTAACAAGCCGCACAGGTAATTACATACACACACACACCCTCCCCCCTCCAGACCACATCAGCACAGGTGCCAGGGAACAACACCTCCTCACACCTCACTAGCGACGCTCCTCGCCCCCTCACAGGTATATCTACGTATACATATACACATACAAAAGCAGGACACGCCCCAAAGCAGCCGGGACAGAGGTTAGTTAAGGCGACCCACCATTATTTACGTCTCTCTGCACATGGTGTGTTTACAGAGCAGTGGCGACCTCTGGCGGCGGGTGTAGACGCCGACCGTCACCGCCTCCTCATTGGTCCGCTCGGCACTCTCCCAGCCAATCACAGCCCGATCCCGGCTGCACTCTACTTAGACCCTTCCAGAATTACCACAAGAAATACAATTTTTACCTCCGGGACAAATGACTGCACGCTCTTATCGGTCTATTAAATGTTTAAAACACACATTGATGTTATTGAATATAAATACACAAGGGCTTGAAATATGAATGTTATTGATTTTGTCTATTCCAAGGGGATTGTTCCATGCGACACGTCAGACAATTTTCACAATGACTTTTGCTATTATCATACTCGAAGGCAGAGTATTGTTCTGCTATTATAATCTATATGAAAGTTTATAGCATGTTAAGTTAAATACTAGCTATGTATACCTAAAAAAATCCTCACCCTGCAGGAAGGTATGAATTGTCACACATATCTGGATAGAGGCGACTGGGTCCCATGCAAGGGCTAGCAACTGTACCGGCAAAAGAATGTATTATATACACACTGACAGGTGTATATACACTGTGAGTATACAGTAGTCCTAAAGTATACTTCCTGGTGGTCAGTAAAGTGGAGTCACGGCCTAAATCCTCCTCCTCCTGCGGTTGTTATTGTCCTACAACATCCTACAGACCAGAAATAATGATGAACCACAAGGCTATAAAATATTTTTGAGTGCATGCGATAGTAACAAAATTTTGGATATTGGCCACAGTTAACGATATTCTAGTCTATATTTGTCAATTACTGCATCGCGATATGATGAAGACAACACTCAAACTCAAAATAAGTTAGAAAAATGCACAGGAACGCTACTAAATGGGCACCCTAATTTAAATATGAGAGCTATTTGGAGAGGTTAAAACAAATTAGATTTAACATTATTACTCGACAAGAAATAGGAGAGAAGAAACCTGAGATAGAGGTTGATAGAGATAGAGATAGTAGAGCAAGACCGTCGCTCTACCATCCAGTCCAAGTGGTTGGGCAACCAGACGGTGGTGAGTATCCTGGGTCATGGTTTACCAGACAACATGGTACACACAGGGTACAGTACGTGTCGTCCACGTCTGACACGGATATATCATGCAGAATATCTTCTAGTCTCTCCAGTGTGGCGTGGGGTGCATCGCGGGCGTTCCAAATCTTCCTCTAAAAGGCCACATACTTTACTACATTCGTAGTAAGGTATGTGGCTCAGCAGTCCTACCTATCCTGACGCAGCTGGATCCCATCCAAAATGGACCGTACCTCGTTAAGGGCTATGTCATCGCCAGTCCTCTCCCTCCTTCCTGAGTTGAGGATTTGACTCCTGAAATTTGGGCGTCTCCTCATCATGCGCCACTTTCCATCTCTGTTGCAAGGTGGCATATAAAATATTCATCATATATTGATGAATATTTTAGACCAATTGGCATGAATAACTTTGAGCTTAGTAATTATTTCTGCCACTAGCGGAAATTAGAAGATATTCTGACACTATGTCCATGGTTTGTTAGTGCAGGATAGTTGATTTAACTGCGATCCCGTGGTTATCTTTGATGCCAAGTTCAAGTACGTTTATTGAGACAATAAAATACATCTCAAAAGGATAGAGTAGCTTAGGCTGTTTCTACCCCGTATCTCCCTTGTCCTTGATGACATGTATGGCTAACCATCATATGAGATGGGAATATTAGATGAATTTATAACTAGCACTTGATACCCATAGAGAATTGGATAGTAGCGCACTGCTGTGGACTTAAGTTAAAAAAAAAAAACTGAACTGTACCTACCTTGAGGCTACCTTGAGGTGCTTCCGGGGCTTAGTGTCCCCGCGGCCCGGTCGTCGACCAGGCCTCCTGGTTGCTGGACTGATCAACCAGGCTGTTAGACGCGGCTGCTCGCAGCCTGAGTTGTGTAACCTAACCTAACCTAACCTAACCTAACCTAACCTAACCACAAATAGGTAATTGTAAAGATTTAATTTAATTTCACAAACTTTATTCAACACATGTTATCAGTGATTTTAGACGAAATGCACGAGTAGACCTACATTAGGGGCTGTTAGTTGAGTTCATTTATTATTCACCTCATACCCATGCAGTGAGCAACTGTGGAAAATATTACAGAGGTCCATAATGGACTCAAAAAATGAACCCCAAAACTCGTTCAGATGGTAAGTGACAACCTTGATAAGCCAGTTACATAGTTTACTATTTAATTCTCTTTTATATCACAAAATAAACAGGGGAAGTGAGCCCCCAAGTTCGTTTAGCTAAACAAGTTACAACCGCAAGTCAAGGAAGCTTTCAGTTGAATTCAAAATTTGGCCTATAAAATAAAGATTATTAAATCTTTTGCTAAAAACACCAATTATTAAATTATTTTAGGATACAATATAAAAAAGCTTTGCTATTACTACGCAAAGGAAAGAATATTAATTTATTCTTTTGTAATTGACCTTTGACGCTAGTTTCCCGTTTTCTATGAATATTATGTTTTCACCCCCTAGTCGCCTCCTCCGTCTCTTTGGCTTGTAAACGACCTCTTTCAGAGCGTTTCGTTCCAAGCTAAACTTTCAATCAGTCTAATAACTAGAAGATAGCGAAATGTATAAGCAATCTATATTTAGAATACTATATTAAAATAAAGTAATGTCCGAAGGCTATTTAGTCGTTAGTAAAGTGCACAAATGTCTCGTTTTAGTCTAAACATAAAGGTATTGCTGCCTCAATGAGAACTAAAATAATACCAAATTCACTGAGAAAAGCTGTGAGTGGCGGCAACACTCAGGAGACATCAACTAAGACGCAAGAAAACAGCTGCAGTACGATGTGGAAATTTTTGACGCTCGAAGCCTAGCCATATTTCTCGTGTAACTGAGTGAATACACCCGCGATCATGGCTCAGAGAACGGTCAACCAGTGTTTATTTGGTGTTCTAGTGATTGTAGCGTTCGTTAATGTTGTTGAAGGTAAGCGAAAACTCGTTTGTACAGCGTTAGACAAGAGTTTCTTTTTATCAGTGACTAGTGACTATGGTCGAAATGTCAAGTATAGACATTTACAAGTGATTTTTAAACACACACACGTATATATATATCGCATTTCCCTGAATTCTTTCGCAGATATCATAGATTTTAAGTGAATTAGGAAAATGTTACGGAGAGTGGACAAAACAATTACCTCCAGATGAGGGTTGATGGCATTCATGAATGTGAGAGTGAAGGGAGGCGAAGACAAGGCTACTCCTCTGTTCTTGTGATCCAACTTCCGGATAAAAGAACTAAATTTGAACAAATTAAGTCAGTTTTCAGCTTTTAAGAGTTGCTTTGTGGCCTTTCAAAAGTCAATTCATTCCGGAATAGTGTAAGGGACACCCAGAGATAATCTTATACACGACCATCTCAGAACGAATCTTGGATACTAGGATACTTGAGCCTATAGCACTGAAGCACCTATAAAATATCCTGAAGGAATATATATATACATCTAGGACCTTATAGGTGTTCAAATCGCAGTATTTCTTCAGAAATTCTCCGTTCAGTCAATGGGAATAACGGTAAAGTATTAGGTGAAGGTATCCATGCGGGAGTGGATGTCCTTGATGTGTGGCCACTCCTGTACAGTTAGTTCCTGCCTGCCTGGGGGGCCGGATAACTCTCACTGGATATATATAGTGTGTGTGTATATATATATATATATATATATATATATATATATATATATATATATATATATATATATATATATATATATATATACAGTATATATAGGGGTAGTAAATTAAGAGTGTGACATTTGATATGTAGACTCTGTTATTTCAATCCGTTCTCAGTAATTTGACATTAGTCATATTTTGAAGTATTTTACATAAATATATACATAGACAACCCTCACTAACCAATGCCCATTAGTCCGGGAAAGCGTGTGAGTTGAGACACTAGAATTCCACTTGATCCTGTCAAATCAAATGTTTATGTCCAAATTGAGGATGGATTAATTGGTTATTAGTTTTTTTATTAACAAACTTAGGTATACAAAGCAATGTGCTGCTACCGTATTCTGCATGAAGAATTACAGAGTGTAGATCAGAAACTAGCTATACGAATATTTTCTTATGAAATGATAAATTTGTCCATTTCATTATGTACAAGTTAATTTGTTTAAATTTGAGTTAAAACTAAAGTAGATATATGACCGAACCTAACCAACCCTACCTAACCTAACCTAACCTAACCTAACCTAACCTAACCTAACCTAACCTAACCTAACCTATCTTAACCTAACCTAAACTAACGCAACTAAGTCAATAAATTATGGTCTTCTAATATCCCCCATCTCACAGCATAGTTAGTCATACATAGTATCAGGAGGGAGTATGCTAGTCTGCCCTATTAACCTGCACTAGCAAACTCTGGATAGAGCCCAAGAATATCTTCCAGTATTCCTGAGTGTATGAAGTAGTTACAGAGCTCAAAGTACATCACTCTATTCGGTCTGAAATCATGGAGAGTATGTCCCAGCTCTTGTTCACATAATGGACATTTGGAATGCAAATTACGTGAACATTGGGGGGTGGGGGGGGGGGGGGTTCATTACCTGCAGTCACCTGCCATAGGTGTCCATATCCCAGCCTAACTGTGACAATGACAATGTCACTCTGTCTAATGGATGTTTTGGATGTACATATAGTTCTCGGATCTATACATATTATAACTATACTCGTGCTTCTGCAATTCGAGTCTCAGCGACTGCCCTTCTCCCATCCCAAATTTCTTGGGGCCAGATTCACGAAACAGTTACGCAAGCACTTACGAACTTGTACATCTTTTCTCAATCTTTGGCGGCTTTGTTTACAATTATTAAACTCTTAGTGAGCTCCGAAGCACCAGGAGGCTGTTTATAACAATAACAACAGTTGATTGGCAAGTTTTCATGTTTGTAAACTGTTTAATAAATGTAACCAAAGCCGTCAAAGATTGAGGAAAGATGTACACGTTCGTAAGTACTTGCGTAACTGCTTCGTGAATCTGGCCCTTGGAATATTGCTGTTTATACAACAGAGATTGAAATGCCTAACTATCTCAGTTTCAGGCTTATCACATGCAATTTTTAGCTGCCTTGTCTGTGTCATCATCATGCTGAACAATACCTGTGTGAGATGGTACAGTATCCATGGAACTGAGGCTCTGAAACTCTTGCTCTGTGTATTAATGATGTATATGATGTATGTATGAACATTCTTATTATCTATTTAGCATGTTGGGTTTTCAAGGGCCTGAAGAGCTGACTTTATATCACAGAAAAAACTCCTCCTAAAAACTCCTCTAAAAACTCCACAGTTTTTTCAGTGCGTTAGTGGCAAGTTATAGTGGAGCTAATTCTGTACATGTGGAGCTAAGCCAGTTGCAGACGAGGAGAGTCACAGTAACGTGGCTGAAATATGTTGACCAAACCACACACTAGAAAGTGAAGGGAGACGACGTTTCGGTCACCATTCTTAAGTCTATTTTTTGACTTGAGGAAAAAATCGACTTGAGAATGGTTCAGGACGGACCGAAACGTCGTCGTCCCTGCACTTTCTAGTGTGTGGTCTGGTCAACTAAGCCAGTTATTCAGTCTCACACTTGTGGTCTATGTGCATATGTTGTCTGTGTATAGTCTGCAGGCTGCTGCAGTCCGCCCTAGTGACGTTTTGAGCAGACCCGGGCCATCGGTATACACACTCTCAAAGAGGTCTCTAAATTACTTATAAAGTCATCGATAGTTTCAAGTGTTGCTGCTTTAAGGAGTGCTGGGTTTTCCCAATTCTTTTTTGGGGGGACGTGCAAGACACTTGTATTGTAGGGAACGTGTGTAGTGAAATGTCACGAGCTGGGACATTGCATGCATGACGAATATTAAGTTTCATGAAATTGGCAACACTTCTACTCATCCAGTCTGATAGACAGAAGAGAGTTCTGGAACTAGGTCTTACGAACAGATAAGAGTTCTAGAGTTCTGTAGAGTTCTGCAGAGTTCTAGAGTCAAGCCTTATAGACAGATGATTCCAAGATTGCTCGGTAGAGGTAGAGTTCTGGAATCATATTTGTTCTATACTAGTGGCTTTATAAGGATGTAAAATCACTTTCATATTCCACTGTAACTGTAAAATTCCCATTAAAACGAAAAACAAACTTCAAGCATCTAATTCCCTTTTTTTAATCCTTAAAAACCCGAATCATCATCAGCATCATCAATCATGACCATCATCATCATCATTATCATCCATCAGTTAGCGAAAAAGCATTACCTTGTATCTTGTGCCTCTTCTACCCCTGCCAGCTATATCACTCCATGACCTGCTTCTCTGTGTGTCTTCCCCGACAGGTCAGGTCCGACGGTGCTACTCGTGCAGGTCCCGCGGTAAGCTCGGGGACTGCAAGGACCCGGCCAGGTTCAACACCTCGCGTCTGGTGCCCGGGGTCGAGGCCGTCCCCTGTGCCTCAAGCTGGTGCTCCAAGATCATCGAGGGCAAGAAAGATGGCGAAGGTAGGTGGACCTGCTCGTCAGGGACTCTGGACTGTAGTTTAGGTCCTGTTCATCAGGGACTCTGGCCTGTAGTTTAGGTCTTGTTCATCAGGGACTCTGGCCTGTAGTTTAGGTCCTGTTCATCAGGGACTCTGGCCTGTAGTTTAGGTCCTGTTCGTTAGGGACTCTGGCCTGTAGTTTAGGACCTGCTCGTTAGGGACTCTGGCCTGTGGTTTAGGACCTATTCATCAGGGACTCTGGCCTGTTGTCATATCAGGCCGAGACTTGTGCTTGTATCATTATCTGTCAATCCTTGAGGGTCCCCTCATATGTTGCCTTAAAGAGATTTCTTGTTGACACTTTCAATAGTTTAGGTCCTCATGTATCTGTGCCTCCATGCCTCCACCGTTCTCCTTGTCTATCATGTCATGGTTTAAATCTCCCATGATTAATAGGTGGGGATCTATTCCCACTGGTGGCTGCTCTCCCTCTCTCTTATTATTTCTGTTTTAATCCGATTAAGTGTTTATCTTAAGATTCAGGTAAGATGCTTTCTCCCGTGCTCCTTTCCTTGAGTGGGGGGTAAGATTCAGCAAAATATAACAAAACTGACATGTGTCAGTTCGACCAGGAGCTGCCAGCTTCCTATGTCATCATTTCTTGGTCCGTCGTCTGATGTCTAATTATTTTGACTACTTCTTGAGTCGCTGGCCTTTCGGGTCCCAACTATTTCTAGATAAGTGTTTGCCATCCATTTGATTCTATCCTATGAGGACCCATTTGCTTGTATATTGTTCCATGATTTAGCCTTAGCTTCACGTGCATGAGTTTACAAGCTTCACTTGTTGAACTTTGGAAACTGTTCATTTTGAGATACCAGAGGGCCAGATCCTAAATCTACACTGTAGATTTGGGGACCTGGCCCTGTCTTTAGAACCCAAACCTCTCCACTCCGGAACGAGGCTTGCTGTATATCTTGAGGTATTTTCTAATTTTGCTTTACCTTGGTTATTGAAATGGTTTATTAATTTAACGATTTTTTTTTTACATTTGTTCGGCTTTGCATTTGCTTGGTATGTGGTTCACACGGTCTTGTGTAGTCATTTGTTTGTGTTTTATTTGACACGTAGTTTGTCTAGGAGTTACGTGATCTAGTATTCTCCTTTTTGAACTGTTTGTCTTCCACTCGCTCCCTTTACTTTCTTTCTTCATAACAACCGCATTGTCAAAGACCGGTACACAGTGGTTACTGGTGGTGTCCAGTGACACATTACACACAGAAATCACAATAGCGGGATGCATTTAATGAACAAATCCACAAGGGCCGTGTCGAGGGTTCAAACCTACGTCCGAGAGCATCCCAGACGCTGAATGAATCGACTGAGCTACGCCATGGTTAAAAGAATTGCAACCGGGATATCATCTTGATTTGACGTAGGTTCGAACCCCTCGTCACGGCCCTTTTTTATTTGTCCAGTGGCACTATTGCCGTACTAGTTTGTTTCCTCTCCTCCTCTCTCTTTTCTCCTTGGTATGTTGCGTTAAAAACTTGATTTCTGTTACTTCAACAAGCTTTGCTCTCCATGTCTCCTTCTCACTAGGATTCTCTGTTTGTGAATCTCTTTCTGAATCGCTTTTTTTTTACCTTTATTGTAAATTATTTTTTTACTGATACTGGATTTGTTTTCTCTATTCCAGATCACGATTTGGCAACCGAACGACAATGTTTACAGAGATCACCGCCAGATGGCATTCAACGCTGTGCCGAGGCTTTAGTGGGCAATAAGAAGGTGAGAGAGAGAGAGAGAGAGAGAGAGAGAGAGAGAGAGAGAGAGAGAGAGAGAGAGAGAGAGAGAGAGAAGGATGGAATAGTCTCAAACTTTGTAAACAACTTCTTCCTTCCTCACCCACAGGTGTTCATCTGCTTCTGCCGCGGCGACCTCTGCAATTCCGGGTCTCTAGTCTCCCCGTCCATGACGCTGCTACTGCTGGTGGTCCCTGCTGCTCTCCTGCTGCTCCGCCTCCATACATGAAGACCCGCTGCTCCAGTCCCCCTCCTCCCTGCTCCCTCGCCTGCTGCTGTTCCCGCGCCACATGTCTGTAACCAACACAGATCACCAAATATATTAATTACAACCACCACTCCGCGCTTCATGGCCAGCGTGCTGTCTCGCGGAGAGCGCGTGTCGTCGCGGTGCGGCGCGCGGACACCAGCTTCCGTAGCGCACCTGTTGGACTACCTGGGAGGAAGTGTTTTCTCTACCTTATCAATTTACTTGAATACCATTTCTATCCACTTTAACAAAGAACTCTAGTACGACAGACTCGTGTCTGAACTATTGCCTTGTGTGGCAGGTGGAACATTGTCTGCAACAGGCTCCGTGCAGGCCGATAGATCAAGCTCTCTGCTCGGTCGTAATGGCTCGGCGCTTTCCCCCCTGATAATTTCCCTCTCCCTCTTCGCTCTTCGTTTTTTTCATATCAGGATTAAAACTTAGAATGACGATTGACATCCCTTGACTTTTTTGTTTTGATTCACCCGAGTTAATGTGGCAGGTCAACTTTGCAGTCGAGCAGGTCAACTTTGCAGTCGAGCAGGTCAACTTTGCAGTCGAGCAGGTCAACTTTGCAGTCGAGCAGGTCAACTTCCAGTCAAGCACATAAAACCTTCAAATAAACACACACACTCAAACACACAAACACATCCGGTGCAGATGAAATATTTTTCATTCTATCCTGTTCAGAGTCCGTAATATCTGTGTATATATATATATATATTTTTAGCAGATAATATTACAACAATTATTTTAAGTCAGATGTGTAATAACTGTTATCAGTGTCATAACTGTGTACTATATATATATAGTTAGGTACAGTAAATATGTATTTGGATGGGAGGGAAAGTTATTAATTGAATAGGCTTGAATAGGCTCGGATCATTGTCACCGCCATGTATTTTCAATTGAATATAAGCCTAGTGTTCCCTAAGACAAATACTACATTTGTAAAAAAAAGCAATTCGCGTGTACACATACGATACATAAATGCATTATATATATTTTGGTGTGGCTTATAAAACTGTTGTTTAATAAAATGTGCAGTGTATATACATATATGAGATTTCCTGGCCCTTTTTGCTTTCATTTAAGTGTTTTGACCTGTTGGTCACATGATCTAGCGGTGTTATAGCACCTTGCGTGTGTGCCAACTGTGTTCCAATTGATGGACTCGTGTACGAAAAGATCATACTCAAGATAAACAGACAATATACTTATCGTTTGCGTACGGGATTGCTTGAAGAGTGAACTCACGGAAACACAATAACCTTCCCGTAAGTAAAATATCTAAATGTATAATTAATAATAAACTATAAATGTATAATAATATAGTTTAATCCACAGACGTAATTAGGGGAAAAATCACGAGTTAATTCACCTAATTTACGAGTGTTTATCTTCACTTTAATTAATTCAGTTGCAGATTGACAGTATTACTCGATATGTCTCATAAGTACCATGGTAATTTAACAGGGGATATTTCTATAATAATGAGTTTAGTCCGGGACAGAAAGGTGTGTATCTAAATGTTTAAATTTTGCCCCGAGGGGTGAGTTTATTGGGCAGCGCCACTCATCCTGTGAGTGGACACACCGCCATAGCAGCATGTACAACACTCCCCAATAGGAAGAAAACCCGCTGGGTTGTTCATCCTGTCACTTGTACCCAGACACTATTTAAGTCCTATCCCCCCCTTCAAGGTCGACCTAGTGACCTATCTACCCCCAGCATGCAACCCCACAATGGTTGCTTATAACTGCTGGGTACCTATTTGCTACTAGGTGAACAGGGGCATTTGGCTAAAGGAAACGTGTCCAACCATTTCTATTCCACCCGGGAATCGAACCCGGGATCGCCGATTGTGAGTTAGTCATGCGACATGTGATGCTATAACCAGCATCAGTTCCATTCCAATGTCTATGCCTGTTGCTGTTGTTATTTTAGATTAAACTACTCAGAACGGAATGTCTATGTAGCACGGGCTATAGTGATCCCGTAATGTTTGTTGTGTATGTCTATGCCACTGGCAGATCTGTTTATTTGGATTTGACTTGCTGTAGGCGTGGGGTGAGGTGTTCGCTGAGCCAATCACAGGGGACGGTTGGATTAGTTGTGTTAAGAAATGATTAAGGAGTCTGTCTAGTGTCTTTTTTTTTTAATTGCATTTTCAATGTCAATTATGAGTTTTGAGAATTGTGTGGTAGTGCAGTATTGCCAGAGGGTGAAGGAGGGGTTAGGGGCAGGGAGGAAGGGGGTAATGTGTTAGATCTGTAGTTTGTTGTTGGGTGATTGGTGGTGTTGGTTAATGACTGTACTGTGTGGTTTCATGGCACTACCGCATTGCATGTTGGTGTGGGAGAAAGTCCTATTGGTGTTTTTTTTTTTTACTGCTATCCTGGAAGGGTATTATTTGGATTTGATGTTATGGTCGCCACTCACAGTTTAGCATTTGAGTATGTGTGTAGTGTGTGTGTGTGTGTGTAGTGTGTGTGTAGTGTGTAGTGTGTGTGTAGTGTGTAGTGTGTGTGTGTGTAATGGGCTCCTCAACACCTGCCACACTTGATGTCTTTTGTGCGGCCTTTTGACGTGTTCTTTACACCTGACACACTGAGCTGGACTTAGTGTGTATACTGCGTTGGACGTAGTGCTTCTACAGAGTTGGACGTGGTGAGTATACTTGCTGTTTATGGAGACATCTTTCATCCAGACCCCGATCAGGCATAGGCTCGTCTAAGAAGGTCAGTAGGCCTAGTGTGCCTGTACACTCAGGCCTCCCTCTGTTCAAAATAGGAGAATTTGTCCTACGTTGGTTGGGTGTGTGTTTGGGGTCCGGACCGACGTGGACCCTTATCCGGAAGAATTATTTTGCTTATCTCTTGAGGCTTGCGGTGCGACGCCTCCAAGCCTGTCTGTCTGTCTTGTGTTTACTGTGTATGAAATTGCCTTCTTTATCCTCGTGAGAGAGAGTACAACCCCGTGGCGAAGTGGTAAAACACTCTCCTGGCGTTTCGCGAGCGCTTTGGCCTGGGTTCGTATCCTGGCCGGGGATAATTTACTGGGCGCCAATCCTTAACTGTAGCCTCTGTTTAACCAGCAGTGAATGGATACCTGGTTGTTAAACGATTTGGCGGGTTGTATTCCGGGGAATATTAGTATTAAGAACCTGGCCGAAATGCTATATGCGTGCTAGTGGCTGTATAAGAATGTGAGAACTCTTGTATAAGTAGGTAGTAAACAGTTGATTGACAGTTGAGAGGCGGGCCGAAAGAGCAAAGCTCAACACCCGCAAACACAACTAGGTGAATACATTGTCAACCATATGACGGTCTGTGTGTAGCATTATCGTAGTTTTCTACCGGAATAATATATTGTTGATTCTCTGGAGGGTTATTAGGGCCACATAAGTACTCTCCGTCTAACCAGGAATGATATTTCGGTCCTTAATCTAGTCCAAAACTAGAATAAACCCTGGGTGTATATGCTCCGTGAAGGGCGGGTACGCCTCGCGGTGTGTATACTCCTGTTGGGATGTCCTTATACATGGGGGAAAAACTGACGTACATATATGGGGGCTATAAATGTACAATTAAATTGTGTTATTGAGAGCAAAAAAATCACATATTTTAGAAAATGGGCCAAATTCATTTAAAGAAATAAATAAATTGAAATGTTTGTGTAATTTTGCAAGAGGTCTTGAAATATGTAAGCAAGAGCAATAATACATATTGCAAGATTACATATTTTTACTGCCAGTGAAAACGATTACATGTTTTCATAAGTTATACATAAAATAATTTTAATTTTCTTAAAACAGTTACAATCTACATAAGTTTTCTATTGGTCGTACTCCATGGGTAACTATAAAAAACCATGATGTTCGCATAAAAAACTAAACATGAAAAGCTACAGTAACAGAATAATAATAATTAAGCAATAATTAATGATTTGTGCGCTACTCGGTCAGTTAGGTAAACCCGCCCCTGTTTCTGGCCAGTAATAGGATGGGTGACCGCGGGAGCAGTCTGGTTTTTGACTTGGAAAATCTGAAAAAGATTACACTCTTCAGAACGTCTGCTCCCGACAATGGCATATCAGTATACCATATATACCTAGAGGTATACCCCACTTCTCAGTATATAAACACTGAAAGTTTACTTAATTGTTGAGCTTTGTTCAGTACTAATCAACGCAGAGTCTCGTACTACAGGTGGATTCATCCTCGACTCACAATCGGGAATTTCGGGTTCGATTTCCGGGCGGAAGGAGAAAAAGATTGGCACGTTTCCTTCCATCTAATACATCTGTTCACCAAATAGCGACCTAAAAGGGGGTCCCGGTAGGGCAGGACGAGTCAACCCAAGGTTGTAATGTGTTGTCTCAACCTATTACCCCAAGCTTCGACGTCTGTGTGTGTGTGTGTATTCACCCATCAGGGGCTCCGTAGTGCAGTGGTCCTGTCTATGGTGGCTACTATCACCACCATGTCTCTATCTTCCAGCATGTTAAAACATCAGCGGTGGGGGCTAGGAGAGAACACACACACACACACATCTAGAGGTATTCACCCCTGTGTGAAGGCAGCTGAGGGTTGAGAGTCGCTTGTAATAACTAGGCAAGAGGGATCAATGCTGCATCAGCTCAGTGCCACGCGAACGCATGGACGCGTGACGTCACTCGTACAGCCTGTTGCAGGGGGGGGGAGGAGGAGGAGGAGGAAGAGGAAGAGGAGAAGGAGGAGGAAGACTATAGGTCTTCCTATATCCTGTGTATGCCTGCCTCCGGTGTTAGGGACGAATGAATATACACTGGCCAGCCTTACTATCTTTCTGAGTCCTGTAGCTGCCTTCTCCATTTTTGGTGTAGATGCCTCCTGGGTTCCTTCCCTCTTTCCCATCTTCATTACATTACACATGTTGGGATTCAACTGCAACAGCCATTTAGATAACCAGTCCTGGAGACCAAGGTCCTCCTATCAATTTCCGCAGTCCTAGTCTGTGTTTAGAGTCCTCATTTGTAAATATTGAGTGTTTCTGCAGCCGCCTCCAGCCGCCAAGGTGAGGTCAATTCTGATGCCATTGATTTTGTCATAGCTAGTCCCTCCTTGTGTTTTTTTTACCTCATCTACAGTAACTACAATGTCGTCCATTATTTCTTCTGGCCTTTTGTCTCACAACCATGGTCTCCACGCTCGATTTCCAGGAGGTAAAGACCTCCTGGAAATCTTATGTTAAGTTTTCAAACATCTCGTTATCATTTTCTGTGAGAATTTCCCTTTGTCTCCTCAATCTAAATATATGGTCTCTTATTTTTTTCTCCTTATTTGACTATAGAACAGCTTTGGTTGGCAGTTAGCTTTTGCAATAATGCAATTTTCAAATAGCCTCTTAGCTTCTCTCCTAATTCGGGGGTGCATTTCCGGTTCTCTTTGGTGCTTCTACGTCATCCTGTTCCAAGTTCTCTGTATCTTTTCTTGACGTTTTGTTCCTTGTCTTAGCTCCCCAACATTGTCTCTTGGACCAGGAGTTTACTTATCTCGCCCGCCTTTTTCTTGAGTGGTATGAACGACTCCGTTGCATCGCCACACGTCCGACCCATGACTCCCGCCACCTCATGTTCTATCTCCCCGACCGTCTATCTTTCCATCACGCAGAAAGTTGCTTATTTCACCGTAGTCCTGCACGTCTGAAGTATCTCATCATCTTCAACGGGATTCTTTGGCTAACCAACAGCTTCTGGTGCAGTATGTGTACCCTAACATGATAGTACAGTGGGTCGCTAGCTCCTAGAGGTATCTAATTTGGTTTTTAACATATGCCTCATTTTGGGAAAATACTGGGTCTATACTCAGTATTGCTTGAGAGTCCTCCCCTCTTACTCAAGTGGACGCCATAATATGCTGCTTTAAGAAGGGTTTGTCTTCTAATTAAAGGAAGGATGAACTGGCCTCGTAAGTGTTGGAGGAGGAGGAGGAGGAGGAGGAGGAGGAGGAGGAGGAGGGGGAGGAGGTGGTGAGTTTTTTCTAGCTCTTTTCTAAAAGAGGCTTCTTCATTGTACGAATGCTCGTTAGCTTTACATATGCTACTGTTATTATATGGTGAATGATAGGCTTCCAGTGATAGGCTTGATGGTAAGTCTAATCCAAGATATTTTGTTTCCTGACAAGCATTTGATGTCTCGCCTTCTGCTTTAACCCTCAGGTCTCCCAACCCCTCCATCTAAAATCTCACCATTTTGAATATTATGATATTAAAGTCAAGGAGCCATATTTCATTCCATCATTTTGTACTTCGTCGGAGATCATCTATGGATCATCTTATAAAATCTGCAGATTTCTTTATACATATCACTGATAGTTTGTATTGGCTGCCAATGACGACCTGACCGAATATAAACTGTCAGAGGGGAAAAATAATCCACACTCCTTGCGTCACTATAGTAGTGACGAATTGCGAATACATACACGATATTAAAGACAGTTCTCCAAGAAATATTTAATGAATTGTGTAAACATTTCGTTCAAAATGATCTACTATGAGAGACACTAGACAGACATATTCCATTTGCTACTTGTGGGTACTGTGAGTATGGGAGCCGGTCGGCCGAGCGGACAGCACACTGGACTTGTGATCCTGTGGTCCTGGGTTCGATTCCAGGCGCCGGCGAGAAACAATGGGCAAAGTTTCTTTCACCCTATGCCCCTGTGACCCAGCAGTAAAAATAGGTACCTGGGTGTTAGTCAGCTGTCACGGGCTGCTTCCTGGGGGTGGAGGCCTGGTCGAAGACCGGGCCGCGGGGACACTAAAGCCCCGAAATCATCTCAAGATAACTAAATGCTGGCGTGTGAAACCTTTCCATTGCCTTCCCACTGCATGGCAATATGACAACGTGTGAATGACAAGGAAATCAAACTATGAAACTAGCGCACCATATAGGTCAGTCGCTCAGCTTGGAGACTGTACTTGTGGTCGTTCTCAAACCTATTATTTATATATGAATTTATTAAACTGTGTAGCTACCTTATCACGACTGTAATTTGCTTAGCTAAATGATTTTATGGGGGTTCAGTTCCTGAGCCCATTACGTGGTTCTGAAACCTTCTCCACTACCGCCCACAGGATGGGATGGTGTCAACAACAGAGAGAGAGAGAGAGAGAGAGAGAGAGAGAGAGAGAGAGAGAGAGAGAGAGAGAGAGAGAGAGAGAGAGAGAGAGAGAGAGAGAGAGAGAGAGAGAGAGAGAGAGAGAGAGAGAGAGAGAGAGAGAAAATATCGAACTCTGCCTTTGAGAGAATCTCTCATCAGCTGTTGCCTCGTCTGGGCCTCACAACACAGCAAGGTACGGGTCGATACCAGTGCGTGCGTCCGTGCCTTCAGCCACGGACACCACCACCACCAATGCACGGACAATATCGCCTGCACGCCTGCGAACGCCGTCACCATCCACGTACATCAACTCCCTCCACCCAGCCATCTATCCAATCAGAACGTATCGACATCACCCTCCATTGAAAGCGATCACCGTACCCCCACCCCCCACACCACGCCACCAATCACCGAGCCTCTTCGCCTATTACCAATCGCTACTCACGTACGTGACACCACCTGCAGCTGATGCAGCAATCGCAGGTGTGTGTGTGTGTTGAATGTAAGTCCTTTACACTTCCTAATGGATCATGACATTGTGTGTATCTTACCACACAATGCGTTTTAAAAATGGCTTGCGTATACATACACACACGAACGATCGGTCACGTTCATGGATACATACGGATAGGTATACAAGCGTACTCACAAATGTGTATACGCACATTTACATGTATCATTAAAGAAATATATGGATGAAAAGTCAGCAAATTTTATGATCTGACAGAATGGTTGTTGTCTATCCAGACGCATGGAGCTAGCCACACCAAACTTTGCAGTGTGACTGGTCGGGGTTGAGGGACGATCATGCAGTTTAGCCCATATAAGTACAATGAAGAAGATAGCCTGTAGTCTCTCTATTTAGAGACTATCCAGGTAAATCACAGATCACCTCTGCTCGGATTCTTCTCATTAGCTTTGCATCACCACTAAGCAATGACAGGAATAAAATTATTTTATTAGATCGATGGCGATCACCAGGAACAAGATGGGCCCCTGGTTAAAACCCCCGAGGTACTCCACTTATTATTATTTTTATATCTTTTCTCATTGTAACCATTTCTCTCCTTCATGCGAGATGCTCCTTGACCGACCTTATCTCTCTTCTCGACGCACAGGCCAGCTTCTCTAGAGACGAGAAGCCTTGACAGCTTCCTGACAGCCCAGCAAGATGCTGTCTGCCCCGACCGTCTCTCTGTCTTATTTGATCCTTGTTATTTCTCCGCGTAAAACTGGAAAGTTGGTAAAGCAGGAATTTTTCCCTTTTGCTGAGAGTTAAGTGTTTGAAGGCGTCTCCCGTGTTCTTTGATTACCTTGCAGGGGATACTTGGTTAGTTCTGATCGTTAGTTCAGTGTCTACTGTACCTGCCTGCTATCTTGTGCGTAGGGACTACGATATCTGTTTTACATATATGCGTACCTCCTTGCATCTCTTTCTCCCTCTCTTTCTGTCTCTCAGGAGGCCTTCTTCCCCTTCCCTGTCAATCCCTCCTCTCTCATATGTCTTCTCTCCTTTCTAACCATCCTCCTCACCCTGTCTCTCTCTCTTCCTCCTTCATTTCTTCCCTCCCACACCACCGTCCATCCTAACTCCTCCCTCTCTCCCTCTCCAATACAACACCTTCATCTTCGTGTTGAGAAGGCAGCGGAGGGGGGGGGGGGCCTTGGCCTCCGTTCTTCACACTGGGTGCCGTTGTCACTCCCAGGTGAATCACCTGGGAGACAACACACTATGGGAGACAGGAGACAACACTGACAGTTTTGTTGACCAGCAACACTTAACCCGGTGTTCCCATACTCCATGGGAGGGTATGGGAACCAAAAAATGGGGGGTATGGAACTCGGTCTCAGAGCAATTAATAACAATCTGTTTGATAATCTGTTAAAAACCTGAGGAGATTCGTCCAGCTGTTCTGTTCTGCTTCCAGGTGTCCATATGTATAGTGAAACTGCTCTTGACATCATTTGAAGTCTAACTGGTACCTAATAGGACTAGAGATGATTCAGATTGGTCTAGTTTATTTATTAAGCAGCCCCTGCCCATCCTGTAGGCAGTAGTGGACCCCATGCCCATCCTGTAGGCAGTAGTGGACCCCTGCCCATCCTGTAGGCAGTAGTGGACCCCCTGCCCATCCTGTAGGCAGTAGTGGACCCCCATACCCATCCTGTGGGCAGTAGTGGACCCCATACCCATCCTGTGGGCAGTAGTGGACCCCCTGCCCATCCTGTAGGCAGTAGTGGACCCCTGCCCATCCTGTAGGCAGTAGTGGACCTCATGCCCATCCTGTAGGCGGTAGTGGACCCCCTGCCCATCCTGTAGGCGGTAGTGGACCCCATGCCCATCTCCAATGGGCAGAAATGGTCCCCCATACCCTTCTTGTGGGGTGCCAGTGGACCCCATTCCCATCCTGTGGGCAGTAGTGGACCCCATGCTGATCATGTGGGCGGTAGTGGACCCCATACCCATCCTGTGGGCAGTAGTGGACCCCCATACCCATCCTGTGGGCAGTAGTGGACCCCATACCCATCCTGTGGGCGGTAGTGGACCCCATACCCATCCTGTGGGCAGTAGTGGACCCCATACCCGTCTTGTGGGCAGTAGTGGACCCCATACCCATCCTGTGGGCAGTAGTGGACCCCATACCCGTCTTGTGGGCAGTAGTGGACCCCATACCCATCCTGTGGGCAGTAGTGGACCCCATACCCGTCTTGTGGGCAGTAGTGGACCCCATATCCATCCTGTGGGCAGTAGTGGAACCCATACTCGTCTTGTGGGTGGCAGTGGATCTCATTCCCATTCTGTGGGCAGTAGTGGAACCCATATCCATACTGTAAGTTATCTTGGATACAATAACCATTTTGTGGGCGGTAATGGAAAAAAAAATACAGAGGAACATAATGGGTTCAGGAATTGAACCCAAACGTGTGATGATTTCAATAGTTTGGCGAAGGAGGTATGGGAACATATTGGGTAGTCTGTAATAGTAAACAGACTAAGAACACTGCTCAACACTCTGTAATCTGCCAAACAACTTGTAGTCGGGCCCAAGGAAACACCCCCCCCCCCCAAAAAAAAAAATCTTTATTTAAGTTTGCAACAATATTTCCACACACGCAAGAGACTGAGGCGTTTGCAAATAAGCACAAAATGAGGCATCTAGAAACTTTTCATTATATTATTATTTATAATGCATATAAACGCACTTTATCCCAGAAATTAAAAGATCGTATCTCCCTTCGTTTTAATTAAAAAGGTATAATATTTTCCGGGTATAGAAAAAATCTTATTAAATTGTAATTAACAGGTAATACATATTATTTTTTTTAGGGGGGTTGGGGGCGAGAGGGGGCGGAGGAGGGGGGAGAGGGGGAGAGGGGGAGAGGGGGGGGGGAGAGGGGGGGGGAGAGGGGGGGGGGGAGAGGGAGGGGGGGGGAGATCTAGATTAACATCAGACATCACATTACTTATTTATATCAGTGTCTTCATTTTCTCGTATATTCTAAATAATTGGCTAAGACGATGATTTAGTTGGCGCAGAAAGATAATTGTAGTTTGAGTTACCTGAAGGCTGCTGAGAAACAGCGAGATTAGTATTGATGTATTTGTTGATAAACATTAGTTAGCAATAGATTAATTCACTATTATAAGAGATGCGCAATGACTAGAGTAGCGTTTAGCAGATAGGATCAAGGTCTTTCAGGGAGGAAGAAGCCTTATCTATTGTTAAAGTCTCGTCTCGTCTTGGAAGGTTTATCTCTACAACGTCTTAATTGGAGACCATTCGCTGGGTTTCATTCAGTCTCTGCTCAACTATCTTGGTTTAATTCAGTGTCTGTGATACGATAGGTCCTTGTTTGTGGGATAGGCCTTGGAAATATGACAGGCCTTTGTAAAGCGATAGGCGTCTGGAATGTGATCATAGAGATCGAACTCTATGATGAGCTAGGCCTCTGCGATATCATAAGCCTCTGTGATGAGATAGGTCTCTTTGACATGATAGGCCTAGGTAATAAGAAAGGCTTTTGTAATGAGATAGGCCTCGGTAATACGAAAGGCCTCCTTGATACCCAAGCCTCTGTGACAGGAAAGGCTTTTGTAAAACGATAGACCTTTTTGATGTATCTGGGATGCAATAGGTCTTAGGGATGCAATAGGGCTCTGGGATGCGACATGTGTCTATAGAGAGGTATGAGCTCTGTGATGCCAGCAAGCAAGAGAAGCGTGCGTGTATACTCAGGTGTTTTCTATCTAATGCAATGGGATCCGACCTTTTTCTAAATTTCAATTATATGTCTAATTCCACCTATAGGTAGAAGTAGCCTCGAGTAGGGAGGCTGGAGGTTGTATGCTCGTGTTGGGGGGGGGGGGTTATGCCAGATACCTTATCTTTTGTTAAATAAAGTGGAGAATTGTATGCCTGTAGGGAGGTTGGGGGTCGTATGTCCCGTAGAAAGGCTAAGGGTCGTAAGTCTTCTAGGGACTTGGGGGGATCGTATGCGCCTCAACGGTGGCGCGCAGAACGATTGTTTCAGTATTGTACCAGGAGCCAGTTCCAGCATACTTCATATAATACAGCTGATCCGTCGATTTAGCAGAAGGCTGGATCTGATTGTATTCTAAAGAAATTGCCTAACCAATTACCGTCTTAGATTGCAATATTAGTCAATTTGGCAATATTGACTAATATTGCAAGTAATTATGTTTAATACACACGGTAGCATTCAGAGCCTCGCTAATAAATCTATGACTTTCTCTCACTCTTTCTGAACAACTTGGTTAAAGAACAGAGAACTGTTGGATTTATTGACTACACGGCCTCATTCGTTTAGTGTAGTCTTTAGACTTCAGCTTTGCTATATAACGAAGTTTAGGCCAGGCGAAGTGCCTCGGGCCATGATATGAGGCCCTGCTTAGGGGCCATGATATGAGGCCCGGCTTAAGGGGCCATGATATGAGGCCCGGCTTAAGGGGCCATGATATGGGGGGCCGGGCTTAGGGACCATAGTCAAGAAACTCTGTCCGGTCGCTTCCTGTTCCTCCAAGGACAGTCTGGCACCTGAGAAAAACATGGACCTCTCAATGCCATCGTTAATTAATAGTGTGATCAAACAAACTTGTGTGTAGATACAATGCACTAGACGTTTGGGCAGTTCTAATACTATAAGCATGTTGGGACAAACGACATGGTAAACTTTTTCCAGTTTATCCGAGGTACACAGACTCACAATCAATGCTTATGGTACTAGAACCCCCTAAATGTCTAGGGCACTGTATCTTCACACAAGTTTGTGTGATCACACTATTAATTGGGGAAGCGCGAAAAGCGTTACCAATTGCAACAGTTTCGTGGAACGGAATTTGATTTAGTCTGCCCTAATCAGTCAGTGTCCTAATCTATTAGTACTGGTATGTACCTTAAAAACAAAATATAACTTGGCATATACCACATATGTACTTATTAATCAGCCAAATAGTGACAAGCAATAAGTCATATATGTACTGTCTTGTGCGAGAGCGGGTTTAGTATGTACAAACTTAACCCATTTTTTAACTTACAATATTGCAAAACAGTTTAAGAAAAAACTCTGATAGGGAGTGTTACAATATATCAATACAACATTATAATCAAAATATTATGTGTTCAATGAGGCTTTTGGTTTAATCGTTCATACTTATTCTCTGTCCGCTTGTTTCCTCTGACTGTTCTAAGCTAATCTATACCTGTTTCGGGGTAAATCTTTTCCTGGGGATGGGTGGTCAGGTTCCAGTTGTGGGCCTCCACCCTCCCTCTGTTTCTCTTAGTCAGTTTGGTGTTGACAACGGCTTTGATCGGCCAAAACGTTCATCTAACTTTCTCATTTTTCTGTGGATTTTTCCGCATATATATATATATATATATATATATATATATATATATATATATATATATATATATATATATATATATATATATATATATATATATATATATATATATATATATATATATATATATATATATATATATATATATATATATATATATATATATATATATATATCTTGTGAGCAGTGTGGGTGAACACACATTCAGGAAACAGAATAGTGTGGAAAACAAAGACTTGGGAGGCTTTCTTTATCTTTTTTTTTTTTAACTAAGGCTAGGGTTCATAAGGGCAGGCAAATGACGTGCCTAGTGAAACTGCAAGCAAGAGCTGTTATCCTACTTCAGCTAAGTTGAAGCCTACTCCTAGAGGTTCATTTATTTTTTGAGCCTGTTATCTGAATCATTTATTCATTAAGAACATTAGATAACAATCATAAAAGGAACAGGATAGGCCTGTAGCCAACTGTGTGCCAGAGCCTTCATGTGATCAGTTGAAGAGGGTTAGCAATAGCCTAAGCTACTCTATCCCTTTGAGATGTATTTCTATCTTGTCTCAATAAACATACTTGAACTTGAACTTGTGATCAGTTGACTTGATCTCCCGTGTATCAACCTGTTGAGCAAGCAAGTTGCAGATGCGAGTCAGCCTGGGAGTGAATGATCGCTGATGAAGTGATGTTCTTTAGAACGGCACTTCCAGCATGAGACTGTTGAAGGTTGAGAGCCTAGTGCTACGGCTGGCAACTGCTGGTAGTCCTCTCTCTCTCTCTCTCTCTCTCTCTCTCTCTCTCTCTCTCTCTCTCTCTCTCTCTCTCTCTCTCTCTCTCTCTCTTTCAAATTAGGTTTTATATTATTCTAATACAAAAACCCGAAAGGAAAAAATAATAATAATCCCGGTCTGCTTGACATCGAAGAGTCGCCATGAGGGTTGCCATATTAACCATGTCAAGTGGCACTTACTTCACGTGTTGCCAACCTGACCGTGTTCGGAACGTTATTCACAGGAATCAGGGTTGCAAAGTTGGGTCAGTCCAGGCCTGAGTCTGGCCACTAACCTCGAGTATAGTTGTATCATATATTTTATTTTTGTAAGTATATCAGTGATGTAATGGGATGAAAATCAATAGGAGCACTTAGTCTGAGTTCCCTTTTGTGTCTTCTTTTGTTTAATGTCCTCTCGTTCTCGCTTCCTTCCTCATTATCAGGTCAATCTCTTGATGTTATCTTTCATTTCGTCAGCGTTATCTATTGGGAAGAGGAAGAGAAAGGGCCGGATACAAGAGAGAGAGAGAGAGAGAGAGAGAGAGAGAGAGAGAGAGAGAGAGAGAGAGAGAGAGAGACTCACGATCAATGAAGCATGGAAGAGACACACACTGGGAGCAGGAAGGCACAGAAGCTATGAAAGGGGGAGGGAGGGAAGAGGGGAGAAGGAGCTGAGAGCAGTCAGGGTGAGGGAGTGGGGGGTTATAGAGAGAAGGGGGGAGGGGGGGTAGAGAGTGATGGAAGGATATATTGAGAGGGTGGAGAGAGAGAGAGAGGGAGCAAGAGAGTGACAAGGAGAGAGAGTGGAAGGGAGTGATTGGAGGGAGAGTGGGGAAAAGAGAGAAGAGAGAGGAGGTAGAGAAATCGAAACAATACACAATATTAGTAAGACTAATAACAAGGGCGAAGAGTTAGGGGCGACATAATTAAAGTGAACAAGGGGATGAATGGTTATAATTAGTGAGATATTAATAAGGTATTAAACATATCAACACAAAACAATGGTTATCATATATTGGATAAGTTAAAAGTAGGAAAGACCTGGGTAAATACTGGTTTGGTAACAAGGGTTTGTGGAATTTGTGGAACAAATTACCATAGGATCAACACATAATAGACGTAGAAGCCCTTAATTGTTTCAAGCGTAGGTTAGACACATATATATGAATGAGTTTGGGTGGATATAAGGCTTTCTGCAGTTTTATTCATTCTTATGTAACAATAACAATAATAAAATTAATAATAATATCAAAATTAGTAATAATGGAGAAATTACAATACTGCGGTGTTTTAATGGAGGCGGATCAATGACCGCCTCATTGGATTAATGGAGGCGGATTTACACGCTTGTAAATGTATTAATCCCAAATTTTCGGATGAAATCCTCCATGCTTGATGCTTGTAAACAAAGTCCTGAACAAGATTGTAAGTGTGTGCGTGGATGTGTCTGACAGAGCACCTCACCTGTGTCTATTACTTGACGTCATTTTCATATTATGCTCCTTAAGGCGTCCTCAAGGGGGTTTGGTTCTTCATTCATTCCTCTCTGGTGAATGATCCAATTTTCCTGGTTTCTGGGAAGTGTAGGATCAGGTATCGCGGGAACATTACCCCTTCCACCCCCCACCCTGAACACCTCATTTGTCTGTGCTTATGTGAATTAATGAAATTAGATAATTTAGCTTCGTTTAGAATAATTTTTTGCGGTTAATCGATTCTACTAAAAGATTGGTTGACCTTTTGCGTGTCTCATAAATTATATATTTATGAGAAACACACACCACACACATACACACACACACACACACACACACACACACACACACACACACACACACACACACACACACACACACACACACACACACACACACACACACACACACACACACACACACACACACACACACTCCGACGCCTGAACACGTTTCGTAATGCTTATTACATTTTCAAAGACTAGTTTACACATAACATACATCATACTTATACTCGTTTTGGGTGAGGTGATATGGCACAAAAGTTTTGGGTGAGGTTACAAAGCTATGCCAGAACACGAATCAATGGGTATAAATTGGGTATGAAAACATTAGAATGGAAGTAACTGCAGAAGGCCTATTGGCCCATACTTCCTCTGGCTGCTTCTATGTTGGTTCAGGGTCTTGAAGTGGGTTGAATATAATTGTGCATTAATTGGCTGTTGATTGCTGGTGTTGAGTTTTTGATGTGTAGTACCTCGCTGATGTCGAGTCTCCTGCTGTCGCTGTATTTATCGATGATTTCTGTGTTGCTTGTTAAGATTTCTCTGGTGATGGTCTGGTTGTGACAAGAGATTATATGTTCCTTGATGGAGCCCTGTTGTTTGTGCATTGTTAATCGCAGAGAAAGAGACGTTTTTGTCTTGCCTATATACTGAGTTCTTTGGGGCTTACAGTCCCCAAGTGGGCATGTGAAGGCATAGACGACGTTGGTTTCCTTCGAGGCGTTCTGTTTGGTGTCTGGGGAGCTTTTCATGAGTAGGTTGGCCGTTGTTTGTTTTTGTAGTAAATTGTCAATTGTATTTTCAGAGTTTTGTCTGTACGGATAACGTTCCTATCAATGATATCTTTCAGGACCCTTTCCTCCGTTTTATGAGCTGTTGAAAAGAAGTTCCTGTAAAACAGTCTAATAAGGGGTACAGGTGTTGTGTTAGTTGTCTCTTCAGAGGTTGCATGAAGTTTCACCTTTCTTTTTAATGACGTCTTCAACATAACCGTTAGAGAAGCCATTGTTGACTAGGACCTGCCTTACCCTACATAGACTTGCTGCCATCCTGAGCTGTGACTGAGAGCACGGTCGACGTAAGCGTTGACAACACTCTTCTTGTACCTGTCTGGGCAGTCACTGTTGGCATTGAGCCACATTCCTATGTTTGTTTCCTTAGTATAGACTGCAGTGTGGAAGCCTCCGTTCCTTTCCGTGACTGTTACATCTAGAAAGGGCAGCTTCCCATCATTCTCCATTTCGTAAGTGAAACTAAACAGAGTTACAGAGTAGGTTGCAGAGTGTGTGTGCAACCTACGCTTGAAACAATCCAGTTATCCCCTCTCTTTAGCCGTCAGGCTGCAATAATTAGTACGCACACCGCTGCTACTATTGAAATAACCGTAATCTCCGCTACTTCTATTGTAATAACGGATGCTATACCGATCTTGTACGATGTTAACACTCGGGTCGTCATACGAGGATCTGAACGATTAATCAATAGAGAGAGAGAGAGAGAGAGAGAGAGAGAGAGAGAGAGAGAGAGAGAGAGAGAGAGAGAGAGAGAGAGAGAGAGAGAGAGAGAGAGAGAGAGAGAGCGAGTGAGGGAGAGCGGAATAAAAATTTTAGTTGCTTCAGCCTTCATATGAGTTACCAAGTAACGCTGCCACCACCCTGAGTTACCGGACAGGGGACCGGAGTGAGATTCGTAGGACTGGTAGATTGTGTAATCCTACCAGGACAGGTGTAAGGGACCACTGAATGGTGTGAGGATCCTGGCCTGTCACCCGAATATAATCCTGATCACTTGGGGGACTATAAAGTACACAAGAATAAGGCGGGACACACCCAATACTAACACCTCAACAAGGGACGGACGGACGGAAGAGTACTGGATAATTACGGACACTAGGTCACTAGGGCAAAGGGGGACGGTAGGCCCAATAGCACTAAGACAAGGGACCATTAATTAATACACACTTAATGGCACTTGACAATATATCACATTATTTGAAACAATTAAATACACACTTTCCTAACTATATTCCCTAACAGAGGCAAAGAATAAACGAACGATATGGTGCTTTAGTTCAAGAGAGCCGGACTTACTCCAATGGTGTTCCACAACTGTTCTCGAGATAATGTTCTTTCCCGGAGTCCCTCCTGGGGCTTCTCCCACTCTTCTGTGTTCTTTCCATGTTCTCCTGCTCCCAGCTGAACACGAGGGGTTGCCTGTGATGTGGAGGGGTTAATCCCTGTAGATTATCATGGTGACATCCACTCTGACGACCTCGTGACTCTGTGACCGTTGACCTGTCCCTCTGGTTAACTTCTACAGAAGTGTAACTTTTCCATTATCTGGCGCCGTCTGTCTGGCGCCGCGCCTGTGGCTTGTTCATTCTGTTATTTTTTTTTTGAGATATATACAAGAGTTGTTACATTCATGTACAGGCACTAGTACGCGTAGCGTTTCGGGCAGGTCCCTGGAATACGATCCCCTGCCGCGAAGAATCGTTTTTTCATCCAAGTACACATTTTACTGTTGCGTTAAACAGAGGCTACAGTTAAGGAATTGCGCCCAGTAAATCCTCCCCGGCCAGGATACGAACCCATGACATAGCGCTCGCGGAACGCCAGGCGAGTGTCTTACCACTACACCACGGAGACTGTAAATGATGTTCATGTTGTTCTACTATGTACTGCTCTCTTGTTACAAGGTCAAGTTGTAAGTTGGGTTGAGTTGACAGCCCTCGGGGTTCTAAGGGTCCGGGTTCGATCCCCGGCCGAAGCAGAAACAAATAAGCAGAGTTTCTTTCACCTGATGCTACTGTTTACCTAGCAGTAAATAGGTACTTGGGAGTTAAACAGCTGCTACGGGCTGCTTTCTGGGGATATATGTGTGTGTGAAAATTAGGATTAAGGACGTCTAATCTACGAGAGGAGTTGTCTCTCCCCAGTGTCAAAGCAGAATTAAGGAGCTGAATGCTAAGCTTGCAATTAGGATAGCCAGAGATCCCCCATTACAATGACATTGTCAAGAAAAAACTGAGCTCTGTGCTACTTACAGGGGGAAACAGGAGAAGCCAAAAATGGCATCACAGATCAGTCTGCTTCCTCGAAGAACGTCACCTGCTTGAGCAAGCCCGTGAGCTCCTGCCTGTAGAGAGGTTACCTCCCTGGGAGGATGACTCATGCAAGATTATCATCAATGAGATGACAACGAAAAAGTCCAACATAATACCACAAGAAATGAGGCACAAGTATCTTGAGGAAATTTATAAAGTTGCCGGAGATGAATTAGATCAAATCTACACTGATAAGTCATCTAAGCCTGGCAGGGCTGGTGCAGCATACACGGTAATTAGGAATAATGACTTTCAACCCAGAAATGAAGTAAAAGCCCGTATTGAGAACTATGCCTCGTCAACGCAAGCAGAGCTAACTGCCATCGTTATAACGTTAAGATTCCTTGAACGAAACACTAACGGCGCAGGGATTTGCACTGATTCAAAAGCAGCACTACAAAGCTTAATCGGGCAGAAAAACTTGCGATAGTCGCTACAATCAAGAGAGCTGTGAGGGGTACTAACCAAGCAGGGAAGAGTCGTCAAGTTTCTGTGGATCTCCTCCCATGTTGGAATATGTGGGAATGAACGAGCAGATGTGCTGGCTGCTGAAGGCGCTGAAGGAGACCATATTGAATACTTCATACCCAAGACTCTACTACAAATTTGAGGAATTATCAGGCAACATCACCGTGACACGGTAACAGAGGAAGAGAAGAGATAAGAAGAAATCAGTGTATGTATACACTGGTACATCATGGTTGCAGCTGGCAATCCCAATCATTATGGACGAAGAGGAGGTGACCGTGGGAGAGAATCTGTAATAGCGAAAATCCGTCTTGGATACGAATATCCATGCAGATTTGGAATGGAAACAATAGTTGAGCAGAAGAGTTGCAGAATCTGTGATGAGAGTGACGGACACCGCCTTGATCACTGTCTACGTGAATGTGAACATTTGAGAGACATTAGAAATATGTGTAGAATAATAAACCCCACATTGATTGAGTTAGGAAAAATACCATTTATCAAATATAGATACTGTTATTAAATGATTCCCTCATTTTGCACCCGCAAGATAACGTAAGATTTTAAGGGTTGACGAATGTTAATCTTCTTGTTTGAGAAGCTGTTCACTTGAGACAGTTAAGCAAGTCCCAGCTGTGTCTGGGTACAAGTGACAGGATGAACAACCCAGCGGGTTTTCTTCCTATTGGGGAGTGTTGTACATGCTGCTATGGCGGTGTGACCACTCACAGGATTAGTGGCGCTGCCCAATAAACTCGCCCCACGGGGCAAAATTAAATTTTTTTTAAGAGGACTTGGCCAAAATGCTATACCTGCTAGTGGCTGTACAAGAATGTAAAAATTCTTGTATATATATATATAAATAAATATATTAAACGATGTTGTTACAATGTTGCGGGTTAGTTGGTGTATATATATATATATATATATATATATATATATATATATATATATACATATACATATACCACGAAGTGATATGGAACGTAACGACGTATATTCTTGAGGACAAGGTGAAGGAGGTGGTGGGGGGGGGGGGGTGGAGGGGGGGGAATAGACGGGTCACCACATAAAATATTTGCTATTTGTGGAGGGGAAATTGGGGAATATATCCACGTCAGAAAAACTATGAGAATTTTGAGGATATTTCACGGTTGTCCCAGATTTTTTTTTAAGTTTTTAGTTTGACGTTTTCGAGGGTTAAATATATATATATATATATATATATATATATATATATATATATATATGCCTATACTTGCATAAACCACAAGTGAAGATAAACAATCTTTGGACAACACCCACCAGTGCACACACTGGTGGGTGTTGTCCAAAGATTGTTTATCTTCACTTGTGGTTTATGCAAGTATAGGCTTATAAGCTGGACACGAGTTCTCTCACATTGACAGTGGCTTGACGAAAATTGCAGACTGACCCCTCACTCATCTGGTGCCTTCGGGAGGTAGAGATGTTTGAGATATATATATCTCGAACTATCTACTTCTTTTGTAAGGTCTGATGGCGTAGTGGGTTAAAGCATACTAGTTATGCCAGCTACTGGAAGGTAGTTGTGCTTTCTGGGTTCGAGTCCCACTGGTGGGTGTTGTCCAAAGATTGTATATATATATATATATATATATATATATATATATATATATATATATATATATATATATATATATATATATATGTCGTACCTAGTAGCCAGAACGCACTTCTCAGCCTACTATGCAAGGCCCGATTTGCCTAATAAGCCAAGTTTTCCTGAATTAATATATTTTCTCTAATTTTTTTCTTATGAAATGATAAAGCTACCCATTTCATTATGTATGAGGTCAATTCTTTTTTATTGGAGTTAAAATTAACGTAGATATATGACCGAACCTAACCAACCCTACCTAACCTAACCTAACCTAACCTATCTTTATAGGTTAGGTTAGGTAGCCGAAAAAGTTAGGTAAGGTTAGGTTAGGTAGGTTAGGTAGTCAAAAAACAAT
>NC_091167.1:29760338-29763126 GCF_040958095.1 Procambarus clarkii
AGTCACATATAATGAGTACTGACAGTGACAGTAGTCACATATAATGAGTACTGACAGTGACAGTAGTCACATATAATGAGTACTGACAGTGACAGTAGTCACATATAATGAGTACAGACAGTGACAGTAGTCACATATAATGAGTACAGACAGTGACAGTAGTCACATATAATGAGTACTGACAGTGACAGTAGTCACATATAACGAGCACTGACAGTGACAGTAGTCACATATAATGAGTACAGACAATGACAGTAGTCACATATAATGAGTACAGACAGTGACAGTAGTCACATATAATGAGTACAGACAGTGACAGTAGTCACATATAATGAGTACAGACAGTGACAGTAGTCACATATAATGAGTACTGACAGTGACAGTAGTCACATATAATGAGTACTGACAGTGACAGTAGTCACATATAACGAGCACTGACAGTGACAGTAGTCACATATAATGAGTACAGACAGTGACAGTAGTCACATATAATGAGTACAGACAGTGACAGTAGTCACATATAATGAGTACAGACAGTGACAGTAGTCACATATAATGAGTACTGACAGTGACAGTAGTCACATATAATGAGTACTGACAGTGACAGTAGTCACATATAACGAGCACTGACAGTGACAGTAGTCACATATAATGAGTACAGACAGTGACAGTAGTCACATATAATGAGTACAGACAGTGACAGTAGTCACATATAATGAGTACAGACAGTGACAGTAGTCACATATAATGAGTACTGACAGTGACAGTAGTCACATATAATGAGTACTGACAGTGACAGTAGTCACATATAACGAGCACTGACAGTAACAGCAGTAATTGATAGTGTAGACTAACAGGAATAACTGATTACTTGATATATACTTTTAATAACAAAAGAAATGCAATCACAAACTAACAACAACAACCAATACACACTTGTTGTAGTTCATTTTCTTCTACTATTTAGATATTTCTTCAATGAAGAAAAAAAGAATGAATTTCAATAACAAAAAAAAAGTTCCAAAGATACAAATCATTCATTCATAAACGGGAATATTGTGTCTGTTTACTCTGAGAGTTCATTGTTGAGATGATAAGACGCAATCATTCACAGTTACCACCTTATCATTCACCCTGAGACAACAATTCATACAGTCATACACTGTACAAACAGTCATACACTGACGGTCATCGACACTAACGACTCAGTATATGATTAGAACATCTGGCAAGGAACTAATAAGATAAATCTTATTTTCGATAAAATAACTTGCGGATTTTTAATAAAAATGTAAATTTTTATTAAAATCCACAGTCAGTCTGGAGGATTGCTACTGAATCCAATCCAAGTTATCAGTGGGATCTGAGGCGTTGTGATAGGGATTCGCATTATGTCTATTAAGGTCACAGCACAGGTTGTATAACATATAGTATCGTGGTAGACGGGTAAGGTGTGCCGTAGGGTGTACCATGTTCAGTGGTTCGAGTCATCATCAGTGCTCCAATTGATTTTCTTTTACAAATATTAATATTATTTTGATTGTCATTAATGATGGTAATTTTGTTGGTGGGTGGGGGGGGGGGGGATTGGAGGCTCTATAATTGTTGAATTTTTGTTGGGATTGTTGTGATTGTACTGCAGATGGAGATTTAAGCCTTAATCCACCACAGATCTGACGCAAATGATTGGGATATTCAGCGCTATATATTTCCTGCCTTACGATTCACCAATCCTTTTACAACCTTTTACAACTGTTATATTTAAGAACAATGTTCTCAATGCTCCTTATCTGGCCCAACTTCGTGGACAACTTCAAAGCGGCAGCTTGCATAACCACCCGGTTGAGCTTCTTGCAGGTCGGCGTTCAATCCCCCGACCGTCCACAAGTGGTTGGGCACCATTCCTTATCCCCTCCCCCCGTCCCATCCCAAATCCTTCTTCTTCTGATCCTTTCCAAGTGTTATATAGTCGTAATAACTTGTCGCTTTCGGAAAGGGAGCTCCTGGTAGCCCTCTTTCTGTTTCAAAATGGCAGCTACAACCCAAGACGCTCAGCCACGTAATAACCTCATTCTAACTGGGTCATTCACAGGTCTTGGCGCACTGATGGCGCCTCCTGCTCCACCTGGTTCCCAACATGACTAACTTAACGTTAAACAGATCTTCATAGGGCAATAAAATGTTAATAATAAAGATCATTAATAATATAAATCAGGGTCGGCGTTCAAATGAGCTGATGTAAGGTAATATATTTCAGCTCGGATATTAATTTTGGAAAATCAATGTTATTTGTATTGAAGAGAGAGAGGGAGGGAGAGAGAGAAGGGAGGGAGAGAGAGAGAGAGAGAGAGAGAGAGAGAGAGAGAGAGAGAGAGAGAGAGAGAGAGAGAGAGAGAGAGAGAGAGAGAGAGAGAGAGTGTGAGAGAGTGAGAGAGTGAGAGTGTGTGCGTGTGTGAGAGTGCCTCAGTATGCCCCGGACGGTCGGCGGGTGAGGGTGTGCGTGGACCAGCCCGTCACCTCCACCACCTGCATCACTATCCACCTCCACCTCTTCGATCTGCGGGCCGTCAGCTGGAGATAGATGGACTCCCCGCTTGGTGGATCAATAGGAGGATAAACAGGGGCCATCACACACCACCACCACCCCCTTTCTCCTTTCTTCTCCTCCCCCTTCTTCCACCCCCTCTCATTGGCTCTATGACTGGCACTGCATGGCTCAACTATGCCTCCAGGCCTTCTCATTGGTCAGGCGTACCCGTACCTCAGCCAATCACGGAGCGAGACATGT
>NC_091167.1:29763626-29779051 GCF_040958095.1 Procambarus clarkii
ATGTATTTATGTATTAACTACTCTGACACTGAAAAAGTTCTTTCTAACGTCCCTGTGGCTCATTTAGGTACTCAGTTTCCATCTGTGTCCCCAATTAGAGGAACTAGGTATGATGAAAGTCACAGACCTGGACAATATATCCCCGTGGATCCTAAACGAAGCAGCTGCAGCATTGCTGGAACCACTTGCTGTTGTCTTCAACTCCTCACTAGTAATGGGGGCGTGATATCAACCCCCATTACCCGTGATATCAACTTCCTACAATTTGGAAAGAGGCTAATTTGGTACTTATATATAAAAACGAAAGAAAAAGGCCAATGAGCTACTAGAAAGTGTCACGAATAACTATTTCCTGTAAAATGTTATAGGAACAGATTACAAGGAGGTTCGAAGAACACTTAGAAAATATGAATTTGGTCTTATAAGTCATGGATTCAGCAAAGCAAACATATTATAGTTCTACGACAAGATTTCAACAATGTAAAACGAGAGACGGCAGGGTAGACTGCATTTTTCTAGATTTCCAGAAAGTCTTTGACACGGTTCCATAGAAGTGACATCCTTGAAAACCAGAAAAGCAGGCTGATGTATCGGGCAGAATGTTCAAGTGGGTGCAGGAGCACCTTTCAGGCATGAGGCAAAGTCATAGTAAGAGGAGAGACACGAGAATGGAGAGGTAATGAGTGAAGTACCTCAAGGATCGATACTAGTGCCCATCCTGTTCCTAATATACATCAAGCATTTAACAGAGCAAATACGCTCATTCTTACCAATGCTTTCTGACGATGGCTAAGCTAATGAGAAGAGTCAGAACTGAAGAGAGCAGCAATACATAACAAGATGAACAGAACAATCTTCAGAGATGGTCTTTGGAGTGGATATTATCCCCCTGATAGAGGCAAGGTACAGGAGCAAGGTACAGGAGCAAGGTACAGGAGCGAGAAGACCTCAGATACAGTGCAGGATGAACGAAATGCTGCACTGTAAAAATGAAGATTTTGGGAGTAAACACCAGACAGACATCACACATCAGTCATACGTACGACAGACAGACATTCATAAGTAGAATAGCAGCCACAATAACAGCAGTCCTGTGGCGAAGTGGTAACACACTCGCCTGGCGTTTCGCAAGCGCTTTGGCCTGGGTTCGTATCCTGGCCGGGGAGGATCCTTAACCATAGCCACTGTTCACCCAACAGTAAAATATGTACCTGGTTGTTAAACGATTTGCCGGGTCGTATTCCGGGAAAAAAATTAGGATTAAAGACTTGCCCGAAACGCTACGCGTGCTAGTGACTGTACAAGAATGTGAGAACTCTTGTATATATATATATATATAAAATAAAATAAAAAAAAAAGCCATACTGGCAAACGTCAGGATATAGTAAAAAAAATTTGGATAAAGAACCCATTAGAGCGTTATATACTTGCTTTGTGAGACCCCAGTCTTGAGTATGACGTCCTGGCAAGTAACCCCAGCCTAAAGAAACACAACAAATTTAGAAAAACTCCAAATACATGGAAGAAGACTAGTTCCAGAGCTAAGAGGACTGAGTTATGAAGAAAGACTGAACTGAACCACTCCACACTGGAAGAAAAAAAAGGAGTAGAACAGACATGATAACGACGTATAAGATTCTACTTGAAATTGGTCAGTAAGATAGAGAAACAAATGTTCACAGTGAGGAACATTAGAAACTGTAAATCCAGGTGTGTAACGAAAATGTCACAAGTAATATTTGTTTTGTTTAAGATTTGTTAAGGAGGAAGTTGTTGAAGACAATTCAATTAATAATTTTAAATTAAAATATGATAAGATGAATAAGTTAAAAATTTTCTCTGCATTGAAATAATGATGGTCGAAAGGCGGGGCTTATGAGCTAGTGCTCGACCCTGCAAAAACTGTTAGGTGAGTACACACACACACATCTGCACACATACATATCTGCACACATACACATCTGCACACATACATACATACATACATACATACATACATACATACATACATACATACATACATACATACATACATACATACATACATACATACATACACTCATACACTCATACATAGACACATTCACACATTACATACATAGACACATACACACACATTTCGTGTGTAAAAGAAATTTGTCAGTTTGCGTGTGTAATCGCAAATTGCTACGATTTATGGCAAACATTGAAATTCTCATATGAATTAATGTGTTATGTGTGTGTGTGTCAGAGAGAGAGAGAGAGAGAGAGAGAGAGAGAGAGAGAGAGAGAGAGAGAGAGAGAGAGAGAGAGAGAGAGAGAGAGAGAGAGAGAGAGAGAGAGAGAGAACATTTAGTATATATATTGGTGAATTAATTTACATGTTAATTCCAAACCCATTGTTACGTAAAGGTTAATCCTCGACGAAGGACCAGAATAGCTTGGAGGAGTTAGTGTGACGCCCGAGGAGCCTTACAAGGTGCTCGTAGCAACACTAATGACACGCTGATAGGACTCTGAGAGGGCAATTAACATGTTGAATTCTTCACTGCATTTGATCAACATCCGCGTTGCACACAAGAGGGTTCATTGCAAGCTCTTACTTAGCTTAGAGTCCTGAGACTTTTACCATAGGCTAAAGAAGGATTATTGCAGTGTATATTAGCCTAGAATGTACTAGTGAAGAATGTGAATATATATACTAATCAAGAATGTGAATATATACTAGTCAAGAAAGAATGTGAATATGTTCTTGAATGTTGAATGTGAATGTTCTTGTCAAAGGTGAGCTAGCCCTATCTTGAGGTTATCTTGAGATGATTTCGGGGCTTTTAGTGTTCCCGTGGCCCGGTCCTCGACCAGGCCTCCACCCCCAGGAAGCAGCCCGTGACAGCTGACTAACACCTAGGTACCTATTTTACTGCTAGGTAACAGGGGCATAGGGTGAAAGAAACTCTTGCCCATTGTTTCTCGCCGGCGCCTGGGATCGAACCCAGGACCACAGGATCACAATACCCGCGTGCTGTCCGCTCGGCCGACCGGCTCCCTGAATATAATGTTCTAACCGAAAATGAACGAGACTAGAAAATGCTAACCTTGAATGTTCTTAATATACTAATCTTTAATGTATCAGCATAGAATGTACTAGTTTCAAACGTGCTACTTAGGCATGTACTGGCTTAGAATTTACTAGTCTTTAATGTATTAGCCTAGATTTTACTGTCATAAAAATGTACTACATAGCCTTTTCTCCTGGGAAGATTGATAGTGAGTGCAACTTAATGGGTTCTTAAGGGGTTTTTAAGGGGGACCCAGAGGGCACAAGGGGGAGTTGAAGCTCTCGAGAACAGGATGATGCTGTTGCAAGGTCACTAACTGCCTCTGCAACCGTCAATCACCGCGTGCAATTCGTTTGTATTTATTCTAAATATCAGCTTGAAACGTACAGTAGAACGAGAGTAATTACCAAAATGTCTGAATCGTTAAATAAGTGTAAAACATCTTATGTCTATTAATATCTGCAGAGTAATTACAGGTGTTATTGTGTGTCAAACATTTTGCAACCATTAATATGGTTGTAAAATTAATGATTATTAACAACCATTAATTTGGTTGTAAATAATGGTTAATAAGAGCATTAATTTTTTTTGTATTCTCTGAACGTGGCAAGAATCATTATGCGTATTTACCTAGTTGTATTCACCTAGTTGTATTCACCTAGTTGTGCTTGCGGGGGATGAGCTTTGCTCTTTCGGCCCGCCTCTCAACTGTCAATCAATCAACTGTTACTACTATTTTTTTTCACACTCACACACACCCCAGGAAGCAGCCCGTAGCAGCTGTCTAACTCCCAGGTACCTATTTACTGCTAGGTGAACAGGTGCATCAGGGGTGGAGTGAACTCTACCCATTTCTGCCCTCCTACTATCCTCCTCTGTTTTAATCTTGCTGACGTCCCTGTGTGTACTCGCCTAGTTGTGCTTGCGGGGGTTGAGCTCTGGCTCTTTGGTCCCGCCTCTCAACTGTCAATCAACAGGTGTAAAGGTTCCTGAGCCTACTGGGCTCTATCATATCTACACTTGAAACTGTGTATGGAGTCAGCCTCCACCACATCACTGTGTGTGTGTGTGTGTGTGTGTGTGTGTGTGTGTGTGTGTGTGTGTGTGTGTGTGTGTGTGTGTGTGTGTGTGTGTGTGTGTGTATGTGTGTGTGTGTGTGTGTTGCCAATCGGGGATCGAACGCTGACTCTGCAAGAAGCTGGTCTGTCGTTCTACTGATCAGATCAAATGGAGGCCACTGTATGGCAAGAAGTGTCCACACACACACACACACACACACACACACACACACACACACACACACACACACACACACACACACACACACACACACACACTCACACACACACACACACACACACGCACACACACACACAGAAGAGTAAGGGGAGACATGATAACCACCTACAAATTTCTCAGGGGAACTGACAGGGTGGACAAAGACAAACTCTTCAGCACGGGTGGGACACGAACAAGGGGACACAGGTGGAAACTTAGTACCCAGATGAGCCACAGAGACGTTAGAAAGAATTTTTTCAGTGTCAGAGTAGTTAATAAATGGAATGCATTACGCAGTGATGTGGTGGAGGCTGACTCCATACACAGTTTCAAATGTAGATATGATAGAGCCCAGTAGGCTCAGGAATCTGTACACCAGTTGATTGACGGTTGAGAGGCGGGACCAAAGAGCCAAAGCTCAACCCCAGCAAGTACAATTAGGCGAGTACACACACACACGAGCTGCCTCAATAATCCAGTCTGAACTGGCAGAATATAACGAGAAATATATCATGCTGATGGATATATCTCCCTGTGGCTGAGAGGTGAAACAGAGGTTTGAATTCTTCAAACTTTATTAAAGTACTAATGATTAATGTGTATTAATCATGCTGAGTATTGATATATATATATATATATATATATATATATATATATATATATATATATAATATATATATATATATATATATATATATATATATACATATATATATATATATATATATATATATATATATATATATATATATATATATATATATATATATATATATATATATATATATATATATATATATATATATGTCGTACCTAGTAGCCAGAATGCACTTCTCGGCCTACTATGCAAGGCCCGATTTGCCTAATAAGCCAAGTTTTCCTGAATTAATATATTTTCTCTATTTTTTTTCTTATGAAATGATAAAGCTTCCCATTTCATTACGTATCAGGTCAATTTTTTTTATTGGAGTTAAAATTAATGTAGATATATGACCGAACCTAACCAACCCTACCTAACCTAACCTAACCTATCTCTATAGGTTAGGTTAGGTTATGTTGCCGAAAAAGTTAAGTTAGGTTAGGTTAGGTAGGTTAGGTAGTCGAAAAACAATTAATTCATGAAAACTTAGCTTATTAGGCAAATTGGGCCTTGCATAGTAGGCTGAGAAGTGCGTTCTGGCTACTAGGTACGACATATATATATATATATATATATATATATATATATATATATATATATATATATATATATATATATATATATGTATATATATATATATATATATATATATATATATATACATATATATATATATATATATATATATATATATATATATATATATATATATATATATATATATATATATATATATATATATATATATATATATGAGATTTTGCTAAAAATCAAATATATATATATATATATATATATATATATATATATATGTATATATATATATATATATATATATATATATATACATATATATATATATATATATATATATATATATATATATATATATATATATATATATATATATATATATATATATATATATATATATGAGATTTTGCTAAAAGGCTAAATATATGTTTACACTGACCTAACAAAACATATTTGTATATATTTATATATATCAAAGCGAATACATGCACATATTTTTGAATCGTATTCATGTATTGATCAAACTCAACATTTGCACGTATTCATCAACTATAATGTATGTTGAAAAAGGTCATTACGTACAGCGTGTTGTACAAGTCAGAAGGGGTGACGTTGTTGGTGTCCTTCCCTCCCCTCCCTTCGTCTCCCAAGATGGTCAGGAGAAAGTGAGATGCTTGACACAAAATCTTCCTCGAAATCTGATAGGAGCTCTCGCTCAGGGGATGAATGAAGGGGCTCTGTCCAATTCGCTCTACGCCAGTGTAGTGGACTCATTGCTATGGTATTCCCCCCCTGGACACTATTCTATGGCAGCTCCCAGGGCACTACTCTATGGCAGCTCCCAGGGCACTACTCTATGGCAGCTCCCAGGGCACTACTCTATGGCAGCTCCCAGGGCACTACTCTATGGCAGCTCCCAGGGCACTACTCTATGGCAGCTCCCAGGGCACTACTCTATGGCAGCCCCCAGGGCACTACTCTATGGCAACTCCTAGGACCCAGCTTCATGGCACCACTGGGACGTTCCCAGCGTCTTGTTCTGACTTCACATAGTCGTAAAAAAATTAAGTTGTTTATGCTATCTTTGTGGAGTTGTGAGCGTCGGCCAGTCTGTCTGTCTCTCTGTCTGTCTCTACTCTGAATGTATATATATATATATATATATATATATATATATATATATATATATATATATATATATATATATATATATATATATATATATATATATATAAAGTCTTTTTAAGACTGATTTTCTTGGCTTTTGGAGAGACTCTTTGTCTGCTTGACTGTTGAAGTCGATTATTCACCAGTTGCATACGTCAGTTTTTTTTGTGTCTGTCTCTATCTGTCAGTCTGTCTGTTTTTCTCTTGGCTGTTTATCTGTCCGGGGAATCTGTCTAGCGATACGGGCATAAATCATTCGTCGAAGACGTCTCCCGTTGTCTTGCCTGAGCCATGGTTCTGTGGTTGACAGCATGCAGCATGGCGTGTAGACAGTCTGTCCACATTTACGTCTCCAGTCCCTTCATCAGTTAGGGCCTGGCAGTGTTGCTTGCATGCCTGTCAATTCGTCACTTAGCTTGTCTGTCCTGTCTCCCTGTCGGCCCGTCTGTCAGTTCATCACTAAAATCTGCGTGTTCTATCTGTCTATCCCCCTCTCTCTCTCTCTCTCTCCCACCGAGCCTTGACTCTCTGCTAAGATGTATTGTTGAAAATCGCATCACAAATTTAGGATAGGCTGGCTGTAAACCTTATTCTTGATCCCCCACAGAATATGTGGATATACGGAGTGGGAGATACATAGAATATGTAGATATACTTAGGGGAAGATACACTTTTAAAGTTACTGGGGAAACAAGATAAGTTACAGGGAAAATAGTACAGTAAATAAGGGAAATATGTGATAACTAAGAAAGAGAACAAACAGAGAAACAAAGAAATGATGGAAAAAAAAAAAAGTCCAAATCAAGAGATTAAATACCAAAATAATAACTTTCAAAATATAGGCAAAAGAAAAGAGCAATATAAAAGGATACAAATGACAGAAAGGGAGATTTTGTAACTTAGAGTTTAATCAAATTCAATGGTCAATCCTGCAGATCCGACGCTGCCACCTGGTCATTTATGCTATTTCCATCATTCTGTCAGCCCTGAATGGCCAAGCCACTTCAGAAGTATATATGCGGGATATATCTTCAAGTCTGTAAACATCTCCATCAAATATACAACAGATTTGCGTATGTTGCGAAAGACAACAAATATGATAAAGATGCTGGATATCAGTTGTTACAGAGAGAGAGAGAGAGAGAGAGAGAGAGAGAGAGAGAGAGAGAGAGAGAGAGAGAGAGAGAGAGAGAGAGAGAGAGAGAGAGAGAGAGGAAAAATAGATTGTTTAATATTATATCTATGCCCAGAGAAATGCTAAACATATATCCAATTGTTTGCAGAGTTTCTCTAAACACTAAACTTGCGGGAGAAATCTTCTCTCTCTCTCTCTCTCTCTCTCTCTCTCTCTCTCTCTCTCTCTCTCTCTCTCTCTCTCTCTCTCTCTCTCTCTCTCTCTCTCTCTCT
The DNA here is from genome assembly GCF_040958095.1 of Procambarus clarkii. Taxonomy (NCBI): domain Eukaryota; kingdom Metazoa; phylum Arthropoda; class Malacostraca; order Decapoda; family Cambaridae; genus Procambarus; species Procambarus clarkii. Next base: position 29,771,691 of record NC_091167.1, read on the forward strand.
CTCTCTCTCTCTCTCTCTCTCTCTCTCTCTCTCTCTCTCTCTCTCTCTCTCTCTCTCTCTCTGAATTAACAACTGGAAAGTCAAGTTAAGCTCCACAAAATCAGAGAAGCGCAGTTCAATGTCCGAAGTCAGACGACAGCGAGACAAAACTGTCCTGGTCAAAATCAATTTCCTCAGTGTTGTCAAGACAGAATTGTTAAATTGTGTGAACTACTGTGTCTCAGTTTGTGTGAACTCAAGACTGAATTTCGACTTTTTTCGACTTTTTTTCCATGCTTTTTTTTGTTTACCCACAAAGGGTTATACTCACGAATGGTATTACTCACACAAAGGTTTACTCATAAACATATACTATCAAATGACTTTATTCATAAATGATTATATTCACAAATGAATATTTCTTTCACCTGAAGTTTTTATGTCGAGTCCATATAAATGACTCTCACATTATCGTTCAAAAACCGCAAATAACTTAAAAAAAATCACTTTTCATTTCCAAAATTTCTGTTTGTCGTTTATCACTAAGAAATTTTTGAATTTGGGGAAACAAGAAAAGCCAGGTTGACCCAGGAACGCCAGGGAGACTAAGGAACGCCAGGGTCACCAAGGAACGCCAGGGGGGATCTAAACATTCCCGTCCGACAAACTCACATAAATGTATTCACCTAGATTTACCTGCAGGGTCAAGCTCCAGCACTCACGCTGTGCCTCTTTCCCGAGGCATGACTCCTCTGCCTCGCTGTCACTGCCACAGCTACTTGGACAACTCCACCTTTGTCTAACTTTACTCTTCTTCCTCTACGTCCATGGCGCGTATTTTGCGGGTTTTTGCATTGCTGAAGCTCCAATTGTGATTTCCGTGACTCGTCTGTGTCTCCAGTTTCCGATTATGGTCCCTCGTGGTCCTGTTCCTCGCGGTGAACAGGAGCATGAGGGACCTCTCTAGCTAAGAGGCTAAGAGGTCAGTGTCCTCTCCGAATCGTGCACGTCGTTGTTATGTCTGCCTTATTGCTATTTCTTCTCCAATGTGGGTGAGGTCCTGTTCCAGTGGACTCTTTCCTTGTTGTGTTTTGTTTGGGTTTTCTTCATGTGTGGGGTACCATGCCGGTACGACACACTAAAAAAATCGAAACGGTTCATATTCCTGAAGGCTATGTGGACGTACATCAGTTCGGCCTATGCTTTGGGCGTAATTCTATTTTTTTTGGGAACTGGTGTTACAGTTCTGTTTACTTGTAGTTCTTACTGCTTTATTCAGAAGTTAGAAGCTGGCGTTCCTTCATTCTGTACTGTATTTGAGTACGTCTCACTCCAAGTCCTATCCTAATACCTTTACATGGATCTTGGTTAAAGTTCAATAGTCATTTACTTGACCATCTTTAGATGATGTTGATACCTGGTTGATGGGGTTCTGGGAGGTCTTCTACTCCCCAAGCCCGGCCCGAGGCCAAGCTTGACTTGTGAGAGTTTGGTCCACCAGGCTGATGCTTGGAGCGGACTGCAGGAGCTTCATGTCTGGTTCATCTTGGAATGGAATGTGTTGTAATCTTCCTTATATCAAATCCTTCTTATTTGTTTAGTATATCGTCAACAAACAATGTTTGTTGTTGCAGGCGATGAGTCACAATAACGTGGCTGAAGTATGTTGACCAGACCACACACTAGAAGTTGAAGGGACGACGACGTTTCGGTCCGTCCTGGACCATTCTCAAGTCGATTGTCTGTTTGTTTCGTCAACAAACGATGTTTGTTGTTTTGATGTTTGCTGCGATGTTTCTTGTAAGGAAGAGTGTCAAATGATTTCTGATACTTTAGGAAAATTCAGTCTGCCCAGCCTACTCTCCTTGCTTGCTTGAGTATTGAGATCTTGTTCTAGAAGTGTAATAAGTTGGCCAAACAATATTTCATTCGATTTTTTTTTATGCTGATTCCTGAGTGTATTTACGATTCGTGTCTGCAGGATCGAGCAGTTAGCTGTTGGACCCCGCCTTTCAAATCGTCGATTATATAATTAACTTACTCTCGACCAATTTTTTCTATCATATCTACTACATATTTTTCTTTCTTTCTCACACACACACACACACACATACACACCAGGAAGCAGCCAGCAGCAGCAGTCTAACTCCCTGGTACCTATTTACTGCTAGATGAACAGATGAATCAGGGTGAAAGAAACTCAAAGACACTTTGCCCATTTGTTTCTGCCTCGGCCGGGAATCGAACGTTTACGTCTCCAGTCCCGTGTGTGTGTGTGTGTGTGTGTGTGTGTGTGTGTGTGTGTGTGTGTGTGTGTGTGTGTGTGTGTGTGTGAGTGTGTGTGTGTGTTTGTGTTTGTGTGTGTGTGTGTGTGTGTGTGTGTGTGTGTGTGTGTGTGTGTGTGTGTGTGTGTGTGTGTGTGTGTGTGTGTGTGTGTGTGTGTGTGTGTGTGTGTGTGTAATTTGTGAGTGTATAATCATTGTTATCATTCTTGATCACAGCTGAGAACACAGAGTGTCCTATACAACGGTAGCCTCCTTACACCGGGCCCAGCGCTGAGAGAACCCCATAAAGATGCCGGCCGTATTTCACTCCCGGTAACAGGAAGCTGCTATTCGAAACGATGAGGTAAAAAAACTGAGTTTAGTTGGAATTCGTATTCGCGCTAATAACTTCGATTTAAAAAAAAAAAAAAAACTTTTAACGTCAGCGTGGATACTCAAGCAGATTTAGAAACGCTGAACAAATCCACAAGGGCCGTGACGAGGATTCGAACCTGCGTCCAAGAGCATGTGTTTAGAAACGCTGTTTCTTAGAACCCATTTTCCCCCTCTGCCTCCGTAGATGCTAACGAGAGCTTCAGCGAAACGCGGACTTCGGCGACATGCCTCAGGCCACATAAAAGTCTGAAACAAACTTTTGGGAAATACATTTTTTAACTTTCTTCCGAAATGAAGAACCCAAGTTCTTCACTAGAAGAAGAATGTTCTTTCTCCTATGTTCTTCACTTGAGTTTAACCGAAAGCTTATTTTTTCTGACGTCAAGAGATGGGTTTCATTGGTTTCTGTCAACATTTTCAAAGGCAAATGCTTAATGTACATTGATTAGCTCAAGGAACTGGATATATAACATAGAGTTAAGGAAGGTGTAGTGTGGTTAAGTTAGGATGTAGGAGGTGGACGAGGTAGGGAGGAGGGGGGGAGAGGTGAGGGAGACGGAGGGGTGAGGAAAGTGAAGGATGGTGAGGGAGGAGGAGGGGGGGGGGGTGGAGAAAGGGGAGGGGTATGGAAGGTGAATTGGTAAGTGAGGTGAAGGGGGGGGGGGTGAATGAGGTTGGGGAGGGGGTGAGGGAAGGGGGAAGGGGGAAGGAGGGTGAAGGAAGGGGGGGGGGGGTGAAGGAAGGGGGTGAGGGAAGGGGGTTGAGGGAAAGGGGGTGAGGGAAGGGGGGGAAGAGCATCGGAACTATTGATTGCATAATTAGGAGGCAGCAGGCAGGGGGCGAGCCTCCTCCTCCTCCCTTCCGTACCCATCGCTTCTCCTCTCCCTCTTCCTCTTCCTCTCTCTCTCTTCCTCCTTCCTTCTCTCTCTTTCTTCTCCCCCTATCTCTCTCTCTCCTCCCTTCCCCTTTCTTACTCTTATTTTAAATTAGTTTTCTCCTCTTCTTACGTCTCCGTTTCTGTGTCATTCATTTGCTATAATTTTTGTTGTGATTTCCTCCTTCTTACGATCATTGAATTTCTCCTTACAATTTCTTTCTTTTTAATCTTCTTTCTTTGTGTTGTAAAGTATCGCCCTCTCCTCTTGCTTCTTTATCTCTTCGTATCTCTGCTGCCTCCTTGTTTTATCTTGTTGCTCCTTGTCTTTCACGTGTTCTTTGTTTTATTCATAAAACCTCTCTGTGTTTTGTTTCTTCTTTCTTTGTTATTTATATTTTCATTCATCACTCCACTTCACAATCTTTTTTTTTCTCATACTCTTTTACTTATGGTCTCTCTCTCTCTCTCTCTCTCTCTCTCTCTCTTTCTCTCTCTCTCTCTCTCTCTCTCTCTCTCTCTCTCTCTCTCTCTCTCTCTCTCTCTCTCTCTCTCTCTCTCTCTCTCTCTCTCTCTCTCTCTCTCCCCCTTTCCTTTACATCTTTCAGTTAAACCATTATCTTCACCTCCTCCTCCTCCCCCATTTCCTCTTCACATTCCTTCCCACTTCTCCGTGCGTGGTGGTGTGCAGGGTGCAGGCTGCAGGAGACAATAGCACAGTCTCTCACTCATTCAGGCATTATCAGGGCGCATTCTGCATTGTCTTCGATTAGGATTCACTGAAACAAAGACTTTGATTATTTACTGTTGACGAGGTATTTCTTGAGTTCAGGTCACCGTGTTCCAGCACAGCCTTCTCAGGGAACGAATATATATATATATATATATATATATATATATATATATATATATATATATATATATATATATATATATATATATAAATCTCTAAGTCTTTGTGGCTGAAATCGTATGAATATTTTCTCTCACACCGTCTCCATGTATTTGTATATTTAATTTATGTTCTCTCTATCTCGTTCCTCTCTTCCCCCGTTCTCTCTCACTCTCTCCATCCTTGCTTCCGCTTCCCTCATCAGTTCCCTCTCTCTCTCTTCCCTCTCCACCCCCTATCAACTGTTCTTCCCTGTGCCCCACTCCTCTCCTTCTCTCTTCACCTTACCTTTCCTGTCCACCCATTCGCTTAGTCTCCTCCTCCTCCCTTTCTCCTCTCTCTCTCTTCCCTCTCCTTCTCCTCTCTCCTTCACTCTTTTCCAACATCCCCTCGCCCCCCCCCTACCACTCCCTATCTTCTTCCCTCTCTCCTCTCCTCGTCTCGGATAATATAATATTATGAAGCACCTAGATTGTTAAACATCTCTGCAGTAAACACAACCTCTTCTTCATGCCTGACTTTGTGAAAATCACAGGAAGGGGGGATGGGAAGGAGGGGGGGGGGATGGTTAGTGGGTGGGGAAGGGGGTGCTTTATATATGTCGATATTTCTTAAAGTGTGGCACTGGCGCCGACCCCGACTGGCCTATTACACTCTCATACAAAAGTGTCATCTTGCAAAGTTGGGGGTGAAGCTAGCTCCAGAGAGACAGTCAGACAGACATTCGCTTCTTTAGATATAGATGTTGCGGTTAGGAGCTAGCCTCTATATCTCTCCCTCCTCTCCCTATCTTTCCCTTCTCACCTGCCGGTGTTACAAGCAAGAGGAGAGTGAGAGAAATGGGGGGGACGAACGATTAAGTCAGGCGGCTGGTCGTTAGTAGCCGACGACTGTAATTGTATTTCCTAATGTGTGAAATATTTCTCGTGGCAGGCTTCAGCTCCACGCCCGTGATAGAGTGCTATAAGGCAGGTCATAAAGACTGGCGTTGTGCTCCTCTGAATTTGATATTTCGTCTTGAGAACGTAAGTATTAACTGAATATTCCTCCTTCCATGGTACCGTCCAGGTGCCCCCCTAAGGAGGAAGGAGGTCCGGACGCAGAGCCTTGTGACGCGCGCTGAGGGTCCGACCAAGTCACAAGGGAGAAATGCATTTAGAAGTGTACCCCCTTATCTCGGTATATATACCCGGATAGTTTTCTTTAGTGCTGGACTGTATTCAGGGCTAAAGTGTTGTTGCTGGTTGGACAATATGCGCTTGTTTGGACTTAATAATCCTCCGTAGGATGGATTATTAAGTCCGCCTCCGCCTTGAGCTCAACACCAAGTTGTTGTGGCAGAGGGACTTAGGGTTACAACATGATGTATCGAACCATGTGTGTGGTTTGTTCTTATTATTTTCTGTAATTGTTTTGTTACTATTCTGCAAAGACAGACTGTACTAACCTTGTTGTACTTAGCCGTGTTTGCGGGGGATGAGCTATGGTTCTTGGGTCCTGCCTCTAAATTCTTTTCTGACTGGTGGAACCGTTTTGGAATCATTTTGACTTGTGCATATGTTCATTTGTGGCTGTGAGAGGAGTTTGCTCCGTCACTTATCTTCTTAGTGAATCCCATTTGTTCACTATATTGATGCTATGAAAATTTTCTAGTGTGTTAGATTTTATCAATGTCCCCAAGTTCGTGTCCTACTGATGCTAAACAGTCTATCCTCGTCTTGTCAGTTTCCCCTCAGTATGTTATATGTGGTGATCATGTCTTCACGGTTGTTTCTCTGTTCCAGTGATACGGGGTTTAAATCCTTTAATCTTTGCTTATAAGTCATAACTCTCAGCTCTAAACTGTCTCTAGCTTGGTTTTGTGTTTAAGGATAAAAGGACTCCACGCTTGTGCTGCATATTCCAGAACTTGTCTGACGTAAGTGATATAACGTATCCTGAAACGACACTTTATTCAGATTCTTAAAGAAAGTTCTTATGTTAACTTTTTATGTTCTTCCGTATGCGGGCTTCTGGTGACACGTTCGGTGTAATATAGCCTTGCCAGTGCAAATTCTAGGTCTCTGTTTGATTCCAGGATGATCTCCTCTCTCATGTGATACCTTGTGTTCGGCCTCCTGGTCTCCGTCTCCAAGTTCATTACTTCTCACTCACTTGTGTTGAACTCCAATGCCAACTTGAGGGAGCAACCTTTCATTTTGTTGCAACATATAAAAGGCAATATGCAAATACAGTGTAGAGGTAATCGATGCGTGGTGACTGGCTTCTGATTGGTGCCTAGCTTCTGATTGGTGACTAGCTTCTGATTGGTGCCTAGCTTCTGATTGGTGACTAGCTTCTGGTTGGTGCCTAGCTTCTGATTGGTGACTAGCTTTATCTGGGGGAACTAGATCTAACTTGGGTCACCAATCAGCAGTGTGTTACCACGCAGGAGCTAATCACCAATCAGAAGAGTGTCACCACTCAAGAACTAATCACCAGCTGGTGTCTTTCAGCAGAATTTCAAGACTTACAAAAAATGCATATGTAATAATTATAATTTCCAGAAGATCGAAAATTTTCACGTAGATTCGTCAGAGCTTAGTGAACTCGCCTCACTAAGGCGAGCGTAGCTCGTACGACAAGTACACTATGGCGAGGGTTGCCAGAACGAGTGGCAACCTCTTGGAGCTGTCGAAGATTGAGACAGGAGTGATCCAGGAGACTGGCAACTTTGTCCTACGGTGCGCCGGTCGATGGGTATCTCAGCTCGACTTGAATAGACTAAAATTATCTGGAACTGGAGTGGCTCAGACGCTCCCCCTGATTAGTACGGGATTAGCAGCTCTCTCTCTCTCTCTCTCTCTCTCTCTCTCTCTCTCTCTCTCTCTCTCTCTCTCTCTCTCTCTCTCTCTCTCTCTCTCTCTCTCTCTCTCTCTCTCTCTGTCTCTCTCTCTCTGTCTCTCTCTGTCTCTCT
>NC_091167.1:29779551-29804551 GCF_040958095.1 Procambarus clarkii
GAGAGAGAGAGAGAGAGAGAGAGAGAGAGAGAGATAGAAAGAGATACAGAGATAGAAAGAGATTTTTTTGGTACATGTAATTTACAAATTATGTAATATAATATTTTAATAAATCTTCTAAATCTTCCTTGCCACCTTAAATTCTAATCTTACAAGTGCAGCTTCTGCTACTTTCCCAATAAATAATATTACAAAACTAAATAAAACTCTACAACTTTCATTGCTATTACTACATCAATATGTGAAAAATGTGGCATTTTTATGTCCTTACAATCTGAATAAAATCTAGAATTTTAATATTTATTATTTACATTATTAATAATGTTATTATTAATGTAATTTTTTTGTCTTCGAATGTGTGTATGTGTGTGTATTATGTCTATTTTTTTAGGTTGTTATGTCATGATTATTTGTTCATCACTATTATGTTCATTTGTTCTATGTTAACATGTTCATTTGTTCACGACTCTCGTGTTGTTTTGATCACCATTATTAATTTGTTCACCACTGTTGTGTTCAGTGTTTTCAATACTGCCATGCTTAATTGTTCACTATTTTCAAGTTCATTTCCATTCACTCACTATTGTTAAGCTCATTTCTTCACCATGGTTACGTTAACTTGTTCACTATTATTATGTTCATTTGCTCAGTTATCATCATTTGTTCATTATCATGTTAATTTGTTCTCAGTTATCATGTTTATTTTCCCATCCTTATCATGCTAATTTGATTTCCACTATCATGTTCTTTTGAACATAAATAATTTTTTTTTAAATTTTTATGCTCAATTGTTCATAATTGGCATGATAATTTGTGGCTTCATGTATCACGTTAATATGTTCGTCATTAGCACCTTAATTTGTTCACACCGATCATGTTCATTGTTCACCATCATCACGTCTTGATGAACACTGTAATAACATCTAATTATTGGTATTTATATCAGTATTAAACTCGTTAAACTGATCAATTTACATGTTAATTTTTTTAAGCTCAAACTAATTAAATCACCTTTTTGTATTACTAATACAGCGCTTGTTTAATTTTGTGCTTGGATTGTTTTGCTGATTGTTGTATTGTGTAATAATGTAATTATAAATGAAGTGGCTTATATGACTAGGATTATTATTGTTATTAATAATATTTACACACAGAAATGATATATATCAATGAGATATCTACGGATGGCTCAGTGATGGAGTATGCGACTTGGCAATACCGAGATCGTAGGTTCGAGTCCTCCTCACACCCCTGGTGAAGAACAATTACTGATAACATTTGGTACAGTGGATTGAACCGGTGTAGATATATTGGAAATTTATACAGAACCTCCAAAGGATATCCTCCAAAGGATACCTGATCAACCAGGCTGTGACTCATACGTCAGGCTGCGAGCAGCCGCGTCCAACAGCCTGATTGATCAGTCCAGCAACCAGGAGGACTGGTCGACGACCGGGCCGCGGGGACGCTAAGCCCTGGAAGCACCTCAAGGTAACCTTAATTTGGGTCATATGTCAATTATTTAGAAAATGTGAATTGTTTCAGTGATTCTATATTTTCGTGGCCAACATGGCAGCCAAAGGAGCTCCATATAACTGTTTGGGGAAAAGCTACTTATTTTGAAAATTATTCAGTTCATGCAAAGATAACATGAATATGGGCTTTCATGTGTTGGACTTTTAGTTTGGTGTGTTGATAAGGGAGGAAGTTGGAGAGAAGCTAAATGAGGGAGGTACGCGTTTTGTTGACGTTTGTAAAACACACACACACACAGACTCGTCATATCCCCGCTTTGTTGGAGCGACTGCTTGTCTGGCATCGGGTCGAGGTAGCTAACTTTACTTCTCGATATAATTTACGTCCGTTATCTTTACTCTTATCTAGGAGCTCTAGGTGAGACCATGGGGCGAGACTCCCAACATTGTGGAGAGTTTTATTCTCACACACACTCACTCACACGCACACACACTCACTCACACGCACACACACACACTCACTCAAACACACACACACACACACACACACACACACACACACACACACACACACACACACACACACACACACACACACACACACACACACACACACACACACACACACACACACACTCACACGCACACACACACACACACACTCACTCAAACACACACGCACTTGCATCACGCGAGTGGAGGTTCAGGTCTCACACACGGTGCTTAGAATTTTCAAGTACATATATATAGTGAAGTGTGAATATATGGCGAGTGTTATAGGATTGTAGGGATCAAACCCCAAAGCCCCTTTTTAAGTAGGATTGACTCCTTTTTTGGGGACACCCATTGACTCCCAAGAAACCTTAAATGTGAAGACGAGTGTCAACAGAGTGACAGGAATTGGTATTCCAGCTGTGTAACATTACTCCATCGTAATCAACTTTGATTCAATACCGATAAGTTGATTCAATGTTTCTTGAGCACATTTTGCCTGAGGAAAGAACGGGAGGGATAAAGAGAGTAGGAGAGAGGGAACGAGAATAAGGGAATGGGAGAGAGGGAGAATGTGACGGAGGGACGCAGTGAGAGAGAGAGACAGAGATCCAGGCATTGCAGAGTAATGCATTAATAGTTGTACGGGAGAACGTCTATTCAATGTTGGACGCCAGACGCTCGCGGCTAGCCCCACTCAACCTTCCATTGGGAGCTGGGCATGGTGAGAGTTATGGAGGTAGGGGTCGGTCTCTATGCTACCCTTGAAGGGATATCGACCTCTGCCCCAATTTCACAATGATTGTTGTTATTAAAATATGCAAACAAGAGTCCCTAGAGTTTATTATTAGTTTAAATATTAGTATATTTAGATACTGACATGCAAAACGAATGTTCAGATGACTGATTTCTATTCTAGGCTTAACCTTTTGATTATAATATTGTAGATAGTGTATAGTGAAAATGGTTGGAGTGATAAGGGGGATATAGGGAGAGTATCTGAGGGTGGAGATGGGCAGGGTGTGTGTGTGTGCGAGTGTGTGTGTGTGTGTGTGTGTGTGTGTGTGTGTGAGTGTGTGTGTGTGTGTGTGTGTGTGTGTGTGGGGGATAGCGTGAGGAGGGTCTCGGGCACCGCCGGGTATTCCGTCTTATATATATATATATACTAGAATATCTGCATGTCTCTTTATCCGAGGTTGGAGGTCATACGTTTGGCAAAATGCCTCACTCAACTTTGCAGGACAAATGGTCTATGGTATGGGACTATCATAGCCTAGTCAGTGGTTGGTAATATTGAACCAATTAAGAGGGATGAATATTAGAAACCGTCACGAAATTAATGAAAGGTGACTGGTTGAGTCCCTAGATTTAATCAATCGAAAACGATGCCCCTAAATTTAGTATTATATTTTCTTTGAGAGACAGAGAGATAGGGAAAACAGAGTAAGAGAGATAGAGAGATGTAGGAGGAGAATATGAGATAAAGAGAAAAAAATTGGTGGGGGAGGACTGGAAGAGAGAGAGGAGAGTGGGAATGTTGGAAAAGAGAGGAGGAGAAAGGGAAGGGAGAAATTGGAAAAGAGGGAAAGAAGAGAAGAGAAGAGCGAAAGGGAATGAGATTGGGAGGAGGTGGAAGGGAAGAAGTGGGAGACTTTGGTGAGGAGGGAGAAGAGGGGAGGAAGATAGGTAGCAAGGGTGGGGAATTGAAGAAAGGGAGAATGAATGAGAGGGGTGAGAGGAGAAGAGAGAGCTTTTGGGGGGTAAAGGAGAGATATAATGATGGAGAGGGTGAGAGATGGGGATAGAGGAGGAAGAAAGAATAGAAGGGAGAGATAGGGAGAGATAGGGAGAGGTGGTAGAGAGAGAGAGTGAGAGGGAGAGGTGGAAGAGAGAGAGAGTGAGAGGGAGAGGTGGAAGAGAGAGAGATTGAGAGGAAGAGAGATCGGGCGCAGCCAGGTACCTTTTCTAATATATATATATATATATATATATATATATATATATATATATATATATATATATATATATATATATATATATATATATATATATATATATATATCTGCAAGTCTTCTCCTAGCTGCTGTGTTATTCGACATATATAGTAAGCAAAATAATACAATTTAATTGATGCTCAAAGTAGAAGTGGCAGGCACACTCACCCTCATTCACAGCCAGAGTGAGAGAGCGTGTTCACTAAATTGTTGATGAGTTCCCCTCTGAACGCTGCCACCAGGGGCTGAGGGACGAACTGAGGGACGAGGCAGTGAGGAAGAAGAGAATAAGGGACGAGGCACAAACGAAGAATGAGGTGGATAGAAAAAATGAGAAAATTCAGATTTTTTATGAGAGAGGGTTTTTTTATGTTATTTTTTGAGACAAAATGAGGGAAAGAGATGAAAAAAGGAACATGGTTTTTACTGGCTTAAAAAAAATCGAAATGTTATGACGAATTTAATTGACGGAATTCTAATGGCACTCTCCTATTGGCTAGATGGAAATAAACATTGTTCTTATTGGTTAGATAAACGGAATTGACAATGGCGAATCTCTGACGTCATCCTAAAGTGTACCGCCTATTGGCTGGGCTGTCACGTGGAAGGTTGTCATGCCGTGTCGAGAGAGAGAGAGAGAGAGAGAGAGAGAGAGAGAGAGAGATAGAGAGAGAGAGAGAGAGAGAGAGAGAGAGAGAGAGAGAGAGAGAGAGAGAGAGAGAGAGAGAGAGAGAGAGAGAGAGAGAGAGAGAGAGAGAGAGAGAGAGAGAGAGAGAGGGATTTAGAGGGAGAGAGAGAGAGAGAGAGAGAGAGAGAGAGAGAGAGAGAGAGAGAGAGAGAGAGAGAGAGAGAGAGAGAGAGAGAGAGAGAGAGAGAGAGAGAGAGAGAGAGAGAGAGAGAGAGAGAGAGAGAGAGAGAGAGAGTCATCACAGACTTGCGAGGACACTCATCGTGAAAGTTAGCACTGACTTACGAGGACAACTATGAAACAATCTTCAGGATGGTTATTATTGAGTGTTCTGACCAGTTATCAGTCTCGACGGGAGTTTTCTAACGGTCTCGAGGACAGTTATCATACAATCTCGAGAACAGATAACATACACTCACGAGAACAGCCATCACACAGTCTCTAGGACAACTAAGATATACTCACGAGAACAGTTATCATACAGTTTCGAGGACAGCTAAGATATACTCACGAGAACAGTCATCATACAGTCTCGAGGACAGCTAAGATACACTCACGAGAACAGCTATCATACAGTCTCGAGGACACCTATCATACAGCCTCGAGAACACCTATCATACGGCCTCGAGAACACCTATCATACAGCCTCGAGAACACCTATCATACAGCCTCGAGAACACCTATCATACGGCCTCGAGAACACCTATCATACGGCCTCGAGAACACCTATCATACAGCCTCGAGAACACCTATCATACAGCCTCGAGAACACCTATCATACGGCCTCGAGAACACCTATCATACAGCCTCGAGGACACCTATCATACGGCCTCGAGGACACCTATCATACGGCCTCGAGGACACCTATCATACGGCCTCGAGGACACCTATCATACGGCCTCGAGAACACCCATCATACGGCCTCGAGAACACCCATCATACAGCCTCGAGGACACCTATCATACAGCCTCGAGGACAGCTCGCTTCCATTGTATGTTTTTTTAAGCGCGTGCGTCCTCGCGTTTCATTGATCTGATGCTCGTTTCTCTCTCTCTTGCCCCGAGGCCAGTGCGGCTCGGCGAGAATGCCAGCTGGAATGAATGAAGGAATGAAGGAATGAAGGATGCATTGAAGGAAGTAGAGAAGGGAGGAAGGAGAACTGGAGGGGGTAGGTGGGATGTAAGGAATTGAAGGAGAAGATGAAGGATGGACGGAAGAAAGAAAAGAAGGAAGGAAAAAAAGAAGGAAAGAAAAGAAGGAAGGAGTAAAGGAAAGAAATGCGTAATGAAAAAATGAGGAAGTAAGCACAGCAGGAGAGAAAGCAAAAGATGAGGAATGAAGGAAGAAAGATAGCATGAAATGAAGGAAAGAATGATGGAAGTGACGAATGAATGACGTAAAAAGAAAGAGAGGGGGAAGGGATATAGAGAAAATGAAAAATCTTCACTAATCTAAAAAAAATCAATGAAGGAAGAGGAACCCCCAGGCGGAATGAAGAAGCAAAAATGAAAGAAAAATCACCAGTCCCACCCCCACCCCTCCCTTCCTTCATTCGTTCCTTCCTTCACCGCTTTCACCACCCTGCTTATCACCCCCATCTTCTAACCCCCCCCCACCACCCCCCAACCCCCACAACCCCCCCCCACCTCCTCCAACGCCCACCCCGACGATCAATGGACTCCGGAATGCTTCCACGTACGAATTACCAGATTGGAATTATAAACGAGGGAATCCTAAAGAGCTAGATTTGGAATAATTATCATTGGGCGGGGGAATTATTAGGCGGTGGTGGGGGGGAATGGGTACGGGGGGTTTATCGGGTGGTGGGGTGGGAATTATCGAGTCATTTACGAGAATTATCGTGTAAGAGATTATAAACATAATCTGGTGACGAGGGATAATTGTCCAGTCGAAGGTAAATAAACTGATTCTTGAGGGGGAAAGGAGAGAGATGCTAGGGAGAGGGGGAGAGATCTTGGGGTGGGGGGGGGGGTGAGAGGGATGCTGGGAGGCAGGAAGGATCATGTGCTGCCCCGTGTTTCTGTTTATTTATCTTTCTCTCTCTCTCTCTCTCTCTCTCTCTCTCTCTCTCTCTCTCTCTCTCTCTCTCTCTCTCTCTCTCTCTCTCTCTCTCTCTCTCTCTCTCTCTCTCTCTCTCTCTCTCTTTAGCTAAAAGATGCTCGAGTATTGTTCAGTCAACGTTTTCAAAGTTGAATTAACATTATTGATGTTAAATGAACAGTATTGAAGTTCATTCAACGTCGATACTTGCTGTAAAAACTGATTTAACACTCTATGGACAATCAATCCCACATTTCATACTTCACAGAAGTCGCTGTGACACAGAATAGGACCCGATCCTTTGACAAGTAGGGAATGGCAATCGACCCTTCAACTCACTCTATGTCTCTTGCCATATAGTCACAAACCATCGTAGTATGTTTGCTGAGGCTGGGGTAACCGGCGATGCCCGGGTCTTCTCCACACACTCTCCCTGTTTCTCTTCACACTTAATTTTCCCACTCTTTCCTCATAACTGTGACAATGTTCAATAATTCCTGCTTTCAACTATGTAAGCATATTCACGCCAAACAACCCACACCCACACACCCACACACACACACACACACACACACACACACACACACACACACACACACACACACTCTCTCTCTCTCTTCCCATGTCACCACTCCCCCATCTCCTTCTTCCCTGCCCACACATGCCCTTCAATCTGTATCCACCCTCCCTGTTCACTCACTGTTTCTCCCGTGTCCTTCCTGTCTGTCGACACTCACTCTTGCCATGTATCGTGCCAGCTGACTCACTCTTGCCATGTATCCCTTGCCATGTATCCCTGCCAACACTCTCCTCTACCCCCGTTAATGTATCCCAACAGGTTGTACCCAAGATTCAAAGCTGTCATCTAAGCATTCATTTTGAAAATCAATATCTTTATTTATTACTAGCTGTACTCGGCTACGCGTTGCTGTGGCTCAGCAACGCGTGCACGTTGCTGAGACATAAAAACCCTAACCCCCCCTTTTCCCTGGTCCTCCCCACCATTCCCCACTCCCCTCGTCCTCCCCACCATCCCCTACTTCCCTGTCTCCTGGTCCTCTCCACCATTCTCCCCTCCCCCGTCCCTTCGTCATCCCCACCATTCTCCCCTCCCCCGTCCCTTCGTCATCCCCACCATTCCCTCACATGAAAAACACAAAATGCATGATTTTACCTGTCACATATGTGGCATATAGGAAGGATATAAAACCATGCGCGTAATTAAATGGAACGTTGTGTCAAAATTTCAAAGCAATCGGTGAAGAACTTTCGGAGATTAGCGATTTTGAACAAAACGAACATTTGCATTTTAATTTATATATATTTTGTCAAGAAATTTTAAAATCTATGGGTTTGGTGCTGAACGTCACAGATGCACAGACTTCGGTAAGAAAGATCATCGGGGCGTTGTCCCTTCTACATGGGGATGACGAGATGATGCCATGGGGATGAAGCCCCTTCTGAGATGACCCGAACCTCTTTGTGATCATTAATCCTGAAAATTTTATGAGACTAACCCCGAGCGTCGTCCCTCCAAACTTTCACAGATATTTTCCCTTATAGTTTATACATATATATATATATATATATATATATATATATATATATATATATATATATATATATATATATATATACATATATATATATATATATATATATATATATATATATACACCACCTCTACAGAGATGTTGAGACAAATATTGTTTGGATTCGAACTGGGATGATTGCGAACCACGGCCAGACACGCTATGTTGCGTGTGTTTTCTTCTGCCCCTTCCGCCCCCCTCAGCTTCTATAAGCCATTATAGGAGCAGCCCCCCCCCCATAAGCTCCCCCTACTATACCCACTACCCCTACTACTCCCCCCTCCCACTCTCTGGCACTACCCTCTACTCCCCTCCCTTCTTGCTTCGAATATCTACACTATCTACACCCACTTCAACATTATACACTCGTAGTGCCCACCCATATCATCCCATATATTTCCTACAGTACTCTTATCACGCCCACATATTTATCACAACCTACAACCCCTCCCCCCACCATTTCCCCCCCACCAACTCCCCCTTCCCCCTTCCCCCCTCCAAAAAAAAAGAATCATCGACAGTCAGAACAATAGATTTTCAACCAGATTGTCAGATTGTAATACATTTTTCACGTGAAATTTGTTTTATGTTCTCGACAGCTGTTAAAAAATAGTATATATTATTGATAGGTTTTGTCAAGGGGGGGTAGGTGGCTTCATGCCTCACCTGGTGTGTTGACACCTGACTATTATTGCTCGACACGATCGACTGACGTGTTCGATCGTTCGACGTGATAGGTCGACGCTATCCATGAAGACCCATCATGGATCATGCGATCCATAAGGTGCTATTGGCGACAGCTAATTCTTCCTGGCACCCCCCAATACTTACTCATCCTACACTATTCATGTTATCTGCCACTTGGTCAGTGAAGAAGTTCTTCCTATTGTAATTTCCTGCTTCAATTTCTTTTGTTATTTGAAGACGAGATTTGTTCCACCGACGGATGTTAGGAGAAGACTTCCGTGGTATAAGCTTGTGTAATCTTGCATATTCTTGTATCATCTTCTAGGTAGGTATCCTGTCTCCTGTTTTTTGTTTCCTGGATTCTCAATTTAATTTTCATATTCCTTGAGTCTTGTCTCACTATATATTTCTTAATATATATTTTGATTTATATTACATAATTTGGATAATTTGGATTGGATATATTTGGATGATTTTATTTAGTTTTGTGTTAAATGTTAAAACATTAATCACGTTGTTTATTTACAGGCATCATGTTAATGTGTCTGTAATGTCTAGGTTAGATTAGGTTAAGTTATGTTGAGTTAGGTTGGTTTAAGTTAATCTAACCTAAGTTATGTTATGTTCGTTAGGCTGTGTTAAGTTACGTTAGGTTAGGTTGCAATACATAAGGTTAAGTTTGGTTGCGTTAGCTCAGGTTAAGCTGAGGGTAAGGGTATGTTTGATAACTTTAAGTTGAGTTGAGTTGGGTTAAGTTTGATTAAATTTGATTTGGTTAGGTTAAACTGGGTTAAGTTTCTTTAGTTTAGAGTACACTTAGAGTATAATTTATTAAGAGTATTTCTATCAGGGACTCAAATCCCGTCGAACGCAACACTGTTCAAAAACAGCTATTGAAACCCTCCTAACCTAACCTAATCCACAAAATCTAACCTAACCAAACCGAGCCAAACACTGTCTAATCAAAGTTAATGTAGCCTACATTCAAAAAAATACATTCGGTTTTAACTAATAAAAAAAACACTTTAGTGAATCTTTTGTAGGTCATACCCACCCAGAAACGACCCATTTAACACACCCACACTAATTTTCAATGTATAATTACTTCCTTCAACTTACATATTTATATTTTATTAATAATTTACATACTTGAATTCCCTTATTAAGCCAATTGAGACTCTTCTCTATTTATATTATCTGGAAATATGACTTCAACGTTAGTCACATATAAGACAGGTCTATAATTTAAAGGCATATCCACTCACAGTAAGACACAACTGATTCTAAATATATCAGTGTTAATACATCAACGTTAATACATCAGCGTTAATACATTAGGGATATACAATATGGACCAGTGAAAAACATGTGTGCTTGCTTTTCACTAGTATGGATTACTGCATGGAGAGTTTTAGTGTTTAACGTACTGATTATTAATTAATGGTGGTGATGGGGGAGATGGTGGTGATGGGGGAGATGGTGGTGATGGGGAAGATGATGGTGATGGGGAAATGGTGGTAATAGGAAGATGGTGGTGCGTATGATGGGTAATGGGAATCAAATGTCGTAAACATGATGAGTAAAGACAAAACTAACATCCAAAACCAGATGAATAAATTCACCCTCCCTGAAAATAAACACATTCAGACGCAGGTAAAAGAAACAGACCAAGAAAATCCTAAAGTAAGAAAAAAAAAGGTAATTGGACCGTTTTCTTTTCTTTTTCCAGGAGGAACGTGAGGGCACGAGGCACCAGGATCTCAGGGCTCAGGCATATACGGGTGTTCTTCAGTGACGCACTGGCGGGAACGTCGCCTCTGTGTGATTTGTGGTTTAGCTCTCAACTAAAAAGGAAAGTACAGGGTATACGTATATATAAGTATATCTATACATATAAATATATGTATACATATATGCATATATACTTTTTAGCTATTAAGGGTTCTATTTACTGAAAAAAATATACGGTGGAGGCAGTTATATAACGGACACCGCGCGGACTCTCAGAAATATTTCAAAAATCAGTTCAAAATGATGATGAGCTTGCCTGTGACGTCACTTGCGGGGGGAGCGGTGCCGTCCTCCTTGACCAATCACAGCCACGATCTAGCCTCCCCGCCGGCCAATCACAACCATCGCTTCGACTTCGCTCCGCAAGCCTCGCCCCCCACAACGTTTATCAGGTAAGTCGGTTACAATCATTTAAATAATCGTAACATTAACTACATCTTATTTCCGTGGATTATAGAGTAGATCGACGGTAAATTCAACACCAGAACTTCCTTTGGACGTTCAATGGAGTGGTTTTATGAGTCAAAATTCTGGTTCCATTGTGGGTACCTAATTTTTCGACCTAATTCATAGGTTAAAAGACCTAAACCTCTGAAAACACTTTCTGGTCAGTATATTGGAATCCGTGTTAAATCCCCTCGACTATTTGATGTGTATCACACCCCCTCTCCTTCCCCCTACTCCCCCCCCTCCCCGGATTATCAGGCCTTGCAGCTAATTAACTTCTCCGCCTCATTACACAACTTCATAATGGTCCTGGACGGTCCGAAACGGGTTTACTTCCTGTATTCTCAAACGTGTCGGTGTTGGGTGTCTCAATACTTTTCTTAATTGGAAAAAAAAATTTCACACTCACGGGAATCATGTTTACATTGACCGTTCAATACAATCGTTAACAGGTCGTTCTGTTAACAGGCTCAACAGAATTGTACTAATGTAATGTAATGAAGATACAGTCTCCTGCTCCTGGTAGGGAGCAGGAGACCAGATACAAGGTATCATTTGGGAGATGAAATACTTCAAGAGTCAGAGAGATACAAAGACCTGGGGGTTGATATCACAAGAGATCTGTCACCTGAAGCTCATATCAAGAGGATAACATCAGCGGCATATGCGAGGCTGGCTAACATCAGAACTGCCTTCAGGAACCTGTGTAAGGAATAATTCAGAACCTTGTACACCACATATGTAAGAACAATCCTGGAGCATGTGGCCCCAGCATGGAGCAAATACCTTGTCAAGCACAAGACGAAGCTTGAAAAAGTTCAGAGGTATGCCACTAGCCTAGTCATAGAACTAAGAGGCATAAGTTACGAGGAAAGGCTGCGTGAAATGCACCTCACGACACTGGAAGACAAAAGAGTAAGGGGAGACATGATCACTCCATACAAAATTCTCAGAGGAATTGACAGGGCAGATAAAGATAAACTGTTTAACACGGGTGGGATGCGAACAAGGGGGCACAGGTGGAAACTGAGTACCCACATGAGCCACAAGGACGTTAAAAGGAACTTTTTCATTGTCAGAGTAGTTAACAGGATGGAATGCATTAGGCAGTGATGTGGTGGAGGCAGACTCCATACACAGTTTCAAATGTAGATATGATAGAGCCCAGTAGGCTCAGGAATCTGTACACCAATTGATTGACAGTTGAGAGGCGGGACCAAAGAGCCAGAGCTCAATCCCCGTAAACACAACTAGGTGATATACTCAATAATGTGTAAAAAATAACTCGTTAAATATCCGTAAATAATCCATACACAGCACACCTCAAACCTAATTACTCTGAACACCAAACTTCATTCTCTTCGAAATCACCACCTTCCTACGCTTAACTCATACGCTTAACCCAAGTAATTTATCGCATAAATAAAACACACTTTGGGGCTGGAATACAGGATAATGTCCGAAGAATTGTGCATGCCTTAATTATGTACATTAAATAATAACATAATTAGCGACTTACGCATATTAGCTTGCGTCAAAGCCGGATAATGCGTCTGTGATCTTGTAATTATCAGTAAGCCGCGGAGGCTAAATTATCTTCGCAAATACGTACCATGAACGACAGAATTCGCGTCGGTAAAGGTGGGATGGAGATATGTGGAGATGTGTGGTGGAGTGTGTGGAGGTGTATATGGAGGTGTGGAGGAGTGTATGGAGGTGTGGGAGGAATGATGTGAAGGTGTGCATGGGTGTGGAGGGTGTCCCAGTACCCTTCACCACGACCCCTCCATCATTTCCCCCCCTATCAACTAGTACAAGAGGTCGTACAATAGAACAATTCATCCTCTCTGGAACGCCCGGAATTTCCTCCGTTCTACCTGTATCACTGATCCTAGAATGTGGGGCCCCAGACATTGCCCTTTTAAAAAAGTCGGTGCCTTGCCACTTTTGGCACGTGTGCCAAGGGTTGCCCTACTCCTGTCTTATGGAGTGCGTAGTGCTTCCTGGATGCGTGATCGTCCTCACTTTCTCTTTCATTCACTATTGTAAAAGCCGATGTTCTTACTATTATGAAAAGTGCTGCTGTTGTTATGAAAAGAGCTGTTATTACTTTTATAAAACAGCTGTTCTTAATATTTTGAAAGCAGCTTTTATAGCTATTATAATAGACAGGTGTTAACCCTATTTGAAAACACCTGTTCTTACTAATATCTAACAGCTGTTGTCTAGTAAGGTGCACGACCACACACATACCTCACATCAACAAATTACTATGATTAAAACATAGTTACAAAAGCGCTTCGGGAAAAAAACATGGAAAATTTGTTTAGCAAAACTGGCCACCAATGTTCGCTGCACAACAGTTTTCTACAGTGAGAAAATTGAAAATCTCAACATTGATCAATGAGAAGCACATCTGCTTAAGTAATCTCTATTCATAATATTCTCAGGCTATTTAGCTCTCACTAAAATATGAAATGAATTACCGTACCCGAAAAATCACTGTAAATATTTCACAATTACGATAGCGTGTATGTAATAAGGGATAACGACATATCACATATGTGGCATAAAGAGAAAAACAACATGTCACATATGTAGCATAAAGAGAAAAACAACATGTCACATATGTAGCATAAAGAGAAAAACAACATATCACATATGTAGCATAAAGAGAAAAACAACATATCACATGTGTAGCATAAAGAGAAAAACAACATATCACATATGTAGCATAAAGAAAATAGAAACATATAGATGCACTAGACTGGTTGAGTTAGACGAGAGAGAGGGATATACATATCATATGCACATATATACATAGAGAGATATACATAGAGAAATTGGGTCCTGAAGCTCACCAGTCTAAACCGACTCTCAGCCGAGGGGGTCCAGGGTTCGATTCTCAAGGTTGAACAGAAACCGTTGGACACATTATTTTTCACCTAATGCCTCTGTTCACCTTACGGTAAACAAGAATCCAGAGAAGTTAGACAAACAGCTGTGGTGTGTCATCTAAGAGAACATGAGTCGTTCTGTTCCCGTGAACTAAATCACATATCACATTCTTGGGTTAATACGTAAAGGAACTTTCTCTATAAGTACTGAACTAATTTCCTGTTCTGAAGGATTATGAACAGAGCAATAATATTTAACACGGGGGAAAAGTCCAACCCGGAACCAATTAGAGTGTTGATGCCCCCACACTTCCGATGATGTTGGACTTATGGTCTATCATCCTCTGGAGGGTTATTAAGGTCGTGACATAAGCTTAATGGCCAACCAACAAGTATACTATAATCCCAAGCGAGTCCCAGTGCTAAAGTAGACTTTATGTTGCATTTACCGAGAAACCGGAAAATAAACTGCTTTGTATGACGCTGTGCCTCTGAACGCCTCTGACAGGGATAACAGTTAAAACGTTGTTGTTGTTGTTGTTATAGATTCAGCTACTCGGAACAAGTTCCAAGTAGCACGGGCTATGGTGAGCCCGTAGTGGACTTACCTGGCACAGGAGCGGAGCTGTCACAGCTATTCCTTTCTAAAGTTCTTTGTTATTCTTTCACAATACCAATGTGTCACAACCCAAAGTTACATGCAGATGAAGACTCACAATAACGTGGCTGAAAAAGTTACTTATTGCTGGAGTATTTGTCAGGATTTTATATAAATTACTTAGGATTGATTAAAAAAAATCATAATTACCACTCAAAATCATATTTTACGTTTTGTTAGTTTCCAGACGTAACATCAAATTTTGACCAAATTGACACATTTGAAGGACATTTGTCGTAATACGTCAAAAAGGCGACTCACGACGGTAGGGTCTCGGGTTCGATTCCTTCCGAAGGATAAAAAAGAAATTTGGAGGACGTTTCACCTAATACCTCCGTTCACCTAGCAGTAAACAGTAAACTTGAGAGTTCGTCAACTGATGAGGGTTCACACTCAAGGGGAAGGTTATCAGTTTGGCTCGACAATGTGAAGTCATAATTGTTTATATATATATATATATATATATATATATATATATATATATATATATATATATATATATATATATATATATATATATATATATATATATATATAATAATAAAAAAATAATAGGGGTGGTAGGAGAGGAAAAGATTAAAGTATTCAGTGAGAATCCACTAGGTCTTTTCTGAACACTATTTATTTTCTTCTTCGAGGATGTGGGTCCCTTAATTAAACCAGTGGTGGTACCCCTAATTATATATATATATATATATATATATATATATATATATATATATATATATATATATATATATATATATATATAATATTTCCTATTAATATCAATTACAGTTTTTCATGCATAAAAAATATAACGCTTTTTTATTTGTACTATTTTATTTTATTTTGTCCTCCGAGGAAACCTTTTCTCTCTGGAAACTTCGCTTCTGTGGGAAATTTTTCCTGTGGGAAATTTTTCCTGTGGGTTTTCCTTTTGGATGAATATATTAAAGAGAAATGACTATCTCTTTTTTAATCTTAGTGGGAATTTTCTCGTCTGTTTTCCTAAAAGTTCTTGCCTTTTCTACAATTTTTTTTCTCGTGTAAATTGATTTCCGTTTTGCAGGAACTTTACCTTTTCTTATTGATGGTAATTCCCTTTTTCATCTACAATCTTTCCCTTTGTTCCTTAATTTATTTCTCCAGTTATTTCTCTCGTGTCTTTACTACCTCTCTCTCTCTCTCTCCTTTCCTAACTTTGTCATTTCTACCTTTCCCTCCTTTCTTTTATCAACTTTTCCTTCTCGTTTGCCCTATGTAATTTCCTTCCTCATTTGCTTCAACTCTTACTTACCTCTTCCTCTCTCTTCTTCATTCCCCCCTTCCACCTTCTCCCCGTTACCCCTTCCTCTCCCATTCTCCCCACACGCCTCTCCTCCCTTTCCACCTACCTCCTCCCCTTTCCCCTCGCTGGCTAACTTGCCTCAGCTTAAAGTTGAGCTTGGAAGCCCTATCTCCAAGACAAGCAAAATGAGAATGAGAGAGAGAGAGAGAGAGAGAGAGAGAGAGAGAGAGAGAGAGAGAGAGAGAGAGAGAGAGAGAGAGAGAGAGAGAGAGAGAGAGAGAGAGAGAGAGAGAGAGAGAGAGAGAGAGAGAGAGAGAGAGAGAGAGAGGCAGATAAAAGTGGAACTAAAGAGAATCACGATGTCTGCGGAAGCAAGAAGTTGTGAAAATGTCGATAACTGCTCTGTGAGGGAGGAATGACGACATTTTATACGGAAATGGTGGTGATATTGGTAGTGATGGTGGTATTGGTAGTGATGGTGGTATGTGATGGTGATGGTAGTGATGGTGGTATTGGTAGTGATGGTGGTATGAGGTGGTGATGGTAGTGATGGTGATATTGGTAGTGATGGTGGTATGAGGTGGTGATGGTAGTGATGGTGATATTGGTAGTGATGGTGGTATGAGGTGGTGATGGTAGTGATGGTGATATTGGTAGTGATGGTGGTATGAGGTGGTGATGGTAGTGATGGTGATATTGGTAGTGATGGTGGTATGAGGTGGTGATGGTAGTGATGGTGGTATTGGTAGTGATGGTGGTATGAGGTGGTGATGGTAGTGATGGTGATATTGGTAGTGATGGTGGTATGAGGTGGTGATGGTAGTGGTGGTGATATTGGTAGTGATGGTGGTATGAGGTGGTGATGGTAGTGATGGTGATATTGGTAGTGATGGTGGTATTGGTAGTGATGGTGGTATGTGATGGTGATGGTGAGGGGGTGATAGCAATGAAGATAACAATTACGATAAATGTGATTATTTTGATGATTATATAATGACGATTATGATTGTAAATGAAAGCACAATGACGTGATATATCAACTATTAATCCTTTTGAGGCAATGGAGTGACCGTTGATGATATTGATGATACTGAAGGATGAACACTAGGGATGGAGCTGATTATTAGAGGTGATGGATTCGTGGATTAGGAACTAATCCCTCGCCTTTTGGCAGGTAATCCCCCCTCCGCGGTTTGGGGATTATTCCTCGTGGGGCTAAGAACTAATCCCTAGTAAGCTGTCTCAGCTTGATCTGTACCTGGCGGGGTACTTTAAGATGCTGTACAACCGTACTGGTGATGAGAACGTCTGGAGTTAACAGTTAATACAGCAGCTTAGATACTTAGATAATTAGATTCTTGATAATTGATAATTATCTTATATAATTGGTATAATGTTTTTCTCATGTTTAAATATAAGCAAGAAATAATATCCGCTAATATATATATATATATATATATAACTTGTGACGGTAACGCGTTGGTGTTCGGCTGTTTAAGGCTAGGGGTATGGCCTCGTCACATAGTTATAAAAAAAAATAGAAAAACTGGAACTTCGTCTGTGGTAAGGTAAGGAGAAGACACACAAAACACAAGTAAACTTTAACAATGAAATTTTAATTACGTTAAATAAATCAAAACATGAAAATATGGACAAACAAATATGTATAATAAAATCAATGAATCAAAATAATAAGAATACTTAAATGACACAATGAAAGTTACGTTAAGGCAAAATAACAAGAAGTGCAACACAACAGTTAAGTGGGAGGTGCTGGAATATTGGCTTAAAGCCACCACCTCTCTCAGTACACGCTAACGTCTAGCTGGGAGGAGTGCTGGCTACGAAAGCACGGAACATTCTGAAGACTGATGTTGGGGCGACCCCAGACATCGGGTAGTATGGGGGGGCGAGTGCAGGTGCAGCCAGACCGGCGACCAATCAGCGGAGCCGTAGCGATCAACGGGTAGTTTGGTGGTTGGAGTTCGAACAGGTGGCTGGTTGCATACGTTTCTGCTCACCCTGGCAAGCCTTGCTGTCGTTGTTGGACATTTCTTCCATAGTCTTTTATATAATTGTGAAGACGTAATTTTGGAGGGAAGAGCAGGCTCAATCTCTTGAAGGAGATTATCGTCACAACTCTCCCCCGAAGCCTGCGGTTCTGGAAGAAGTACGTCGTTATGTGGTGGAGTAATGGATGGAGTCGCTTCTACTTCATAAACTCTGGAGAGGGCATCGGCTATGGTGTTGTCAGACTCTTGGTATAGCGTGTCTCCAGGTTGAATTTCTGCAGGTAGCAAGCCCATAGTAGAAGACGTTGAGATGAGAAGTGGGCGTGCTGCAGGAGGTGTAGGGTGGTGTGGTCCGTGTTGATGGTGGACCGAGCACTTTTCAGGTGTGGAGTGAAGTGCTGAAGCTTCAGGATGAGGAAGAGTAGCTCCTTGCCAATTGTTCCGTCGTTCCTTGTAGCAGTAGTCGCTGACAGGTGAATTCTTCTCGCCTCGTTGCTGCATCACGACACCACCATCGTCGGTACCATTGGCGTCGACATGGAGGATGTAGGGCTTATCTGACGAGGTGAGAGTGGAATTAGAAGAGGGCATAGGAGCACGAGTATTATCCTGAAAGCATTTGGGAAGATCATTAAGGATTTTGGAATTAGAAAGCGCCGACTCCTTGTCAGTGCTTTCGGGAGAAGAAGCTGGGATGGTCTCACTGTGGATGTAGGGTTCTGTGAAGGTAGAACAATTAATCAAGACAGTGGGAGGAGTACCATTATATTGCTTCAGGAGGTTGACGTGGCACAGCTGGGTCTTCCGCCGCCTATCTGGAGTCTCTATCACATAATTATTATTATTCCTGCACTCTTTGACGCAGTAGGGTCCTGAAAATCTGTTTTGTAAAGGTGAACCTGGGATAGGGAAATAAGCAAGGACGAAGTCTCCCGGCTTGAATTTTCTTACTTTGCTGGTCTGGTCGTAATGAGTCTTCATTCTCACCTGGGCTTTCAATAGATTATCATGAGCAAAGCGGTGGACTCTCTCTAGAATGTGTTGAAGGTTTTGAAGAAACTGGGGCACATTCTGATGCTCACTGAAGGTGGCATCTCTGAGAGAGTCTTTGAAAGCCTTAAGGGGAGTACGGCACTTACGGCCGTAGAGCATCTCATAAGGAGATACTCCTAGGGACTCATTGGGGAGACTTCTGAAAATACACATTATTAGGTCAATCTGCTTATCCCAATCCTTTGAGGTTTCACTACAAAACTTTTTCAAGAGTGCTTTGATGGTCTGATGACTACGTTCAAGAGAACCCTGTGAAGCAGGATGATAGGGGCTGGACAATACCTGTTTGATGTTGAACTCCTCCAGTGTCCTTTTGAAGAGATCACTGGTGAAGTTGGTGCCACAGTCACTTTGAATCTCCCTGGGAAATCCGTATTGAGTGAAGATCTTCAATAGATGTTTGATAACCGTAGCAGCCGTGATGTTCTTCACTGGAACTGCTATGGGAAATCTGGTGGTAGGACACAGGATGGTTAGGATGTAGGCGTTACCTGAACTGGTCCGAGGTAAAGGACCAACACAGTCTATTACGAGTCTGTGGAAAGGTTCCGCAGGCACCTGTATGGGAATCAGTGGTGCTCTGGGAATGGAGACGTTCGGTTTGCCTGCCATCTGACATGTATGACACTGTTTTACGTACTGTTTGACGTTGTTTACCATACCTGGCCAGTAGTAGTCTTGACGAATCCCATGGTAAGTCTTGTTGAAGCCGTAGTGGGAGAATGCTCCGTGGGCCAGGTGTAGAATAGTGGGCCGCAGGCTGGTGGGAATCACAAGTTGTTCGGTGTTGGCCCAATCGTCCTCCTCCTTCAGTTTACTGGGTCTATATCTGCGGTAGAGCAAGTCGTTCTCTAGGAAGAACCCAGGAATACTGTCGGGTTGAGTCTCAGCCTGGAAAAACAATGGTGTTAAAGTAAGATCTTCCCTCTGCAACTTACGGAACTCCAACTTGGTCAGATGCGGGGGTAGTTTCTGAGGGTCTTGAGGGACAGCGGTGGCAGTAGAGTCAGCTGGCTGTGGACGTGCGGCTTGTGCACGGGTGGTCACGAGAACCGGAGGAGAAACTTCATCACTCTCTTGAACCTCTGCTGGAACATACTCAAGAATAGGGTTACTTGGCACAGAGTTACACACCTGGGGTTTGTCCATGACGATCAGGTTGGTCGGTTGCAGGTCTTCTGCCAAGTCGTTGCCTAGGAGAAGTTGCACTCCAGGCATGGGAAAAGGCTTTTCCCTGACGGCGACTTGGACTTCCCCGTTCACGTAGGGACAATCCAGGTGGACTCTGGCGAGAGGGTATGGAGTGGTAGCAGTGAGGTCAGTGATGAAGACTGTTTCCCCGGTGTAGACGATGTTGGGCACAGCCGACTTCAAGATGATCGATTGTAGAGCCGCTGTGTCCCTCAAGATCTTCAATTTGAAACGTCCCTCCGGATTTGAACCGTTGGCAGAGACAGTTCCAGTATACAGGTGGTTACTGAAAAGAGAAAGATCATTAACATCAACACCAACATTCATCACAGGCTTACCGGACTTAGGAGGAGTTGGTTTGGGTCGTTGTTGGTCAGTGGTTCCCTTGTATTGAGACTTACCACACTTGTCTATGGTATGTCCATAGAGTCTACAATACTTGCAGTACAGTTGTGAACCAGCTTGATCGGGGCTCACCTTTTCGTAACTGTACCACGACTTCTTACTGGAGGATGGTTCAGGTGTCAGCCGGTGGATGAGGCTGTAAGTGTCAGCCGACTTAGCACACTTCAGGTAGTCGGTTTCTTCTTTATCTGCTAAGTAGAGGCGGACAGGAGGCGGCACACGTCTCAAGAATTCTTCAACAAGCATCAGGTTGACGAGTTCTGTAAAAGTAGAGACATGTGCTGCTTCCAGCCATTTCATGAAATACCTCCGTTTCGTGTTAGCAAACTCAAGGAAGGTAGTGGTACTTGCCTTCAGGTGGTCACGGAATTTCCTTCTATAACTTTCTGTGGAAAGTAGGTAGGCGTCCAACACTGCTTGTTTCAGAGTGTAGTAGTCATTCTCAGACGCCAAAGTACTGAGTGTGACTGCAGCTCTACCTGTAAGATGGACTCTGAGAAGTGTGGCCCATTGGTCGACAGGCCAACTGAGTTGATTAGCAAGGGTTTCAAAGGTGGTAAAGAACACATCAACTTCTGCTTCTACAAAGGATGGCATTAACTTACTTGCATGTGATATATTAAAACTGACGGGAAGATTTGCAGTAGCTTGCTGGCGTTGAGTGAAGTGTGAAGTTTCCAGGGCGATTTCACGTTGACGACACTCTAGAGCCAGAGTTGCTTGTTGCTTGTCATGTTCGCGTTGCATCTCCAACTCGCGTCGTTTGGTTTCAAGCTGTACTCGTTCCCGCTCCTGGAGTGTTTCAAGCTGTACTCGTTCCCGCTCCTGGAGTAGTGCAACCTCACGTTCCTGGAGGGCGAGTCCACGTTCGTGTTCTTCTCTTCTCAAAGCAGCTTCACGTTCTCTGAGGGTGATTTCTCGTTCTTGTTCTTCTCTTCGTATGGCAGCAGCTCGTTCTTGTTGTTCGAGGGCTTCCCTTTGCTGCTCACGTTCAATCTTGGCCAGCTCTAGTTTAAGTTTCATCGTTGCCAAGTCAGTTTTATCTGCAATATAGTAAGTTTCATGAGTTTCAGAGTCTATCTTACCTTGCTCTAAATAGTAATCCAGCAACAGGTTGTGTAGGTCATTTTTGTTGGCTTGGTAGGGAACTTCTAGTTGATACTCATGTGCAAGAGTTTGTAGTTCAGTCCTCTTGGCACGACTCAAAGTCCCTATTTCACCTGCTGGATTTGCACGGAAAGTTTGGAGACGAAACATGGTGAAATTAGCAAATAAAGGTACACGAATGTTCAATAATGAAATGTCAGAAACAGGACAACGTGGCAACTGGTACCTATCCTGTGTGATCTTTAACAATTAACGTTAAGTGAAAGATATTAAATTAAATCAAGGGCGCAGGAAATCTTGTACCCGGTACTCATGTAAGAGGATAAGGGCAAGAAAATCCTACTAACAAATGAAACAAAGTTTCGAAAACAAATGAAACAGTTAAATGCTTCAAAAGTAAAATTGGTAGTCCAAGGATGTAGGCATACCTTGCCAAGTCTCTATAGGACATAAAGCAAGTTTTTCCCACTGAATTTAATATGATACTTACAGAATTAGCGAACTTTTGTGCTCTGAAAAAATAAGCTAATTCCCTACCGTTGTATGTATCATCATCTCTGACTGACGTGTAGGGGTGCGAGGTGTCAACTGGTGACGAGAACTGCTGCTGAGGTCCCAATTCAGCAACTAAAGTTCGAGCTAGAGGAACTATGGCCCTCTTTGTCCTCCTACAGTCAGATTGCAGAAGATTGGGTACTCTTGACCCGGGGCAGACCACAGTACCAGGGTACCAATATGATGATCTGTCAGAATGAGAAATATTCAAGGGACATAGATGGTAAATACGAGTAATAACATGGAGGGAGAGATGACCAATTAAGAGTATGACTGAGGCCTACAGTCACCACGTAATCCAAAGTTGTCTCACCTTCACTATATGTTACTCTCGTAATGCACAATACACCGCACCTTATAAAAAATGAAATTGAATGAAAAATAGTAAAGCTACGTTAACAGAGTTAAATACGCTTACCATAAATTACCACTTGGCACCAGTACCTGAGTGAGGCTCCTAGGACAGGCCCCCATAAAACTTGTGACGGTAACGCGTTGGTGTTCGGCTGTTTAAGGCTAGGGGTATGGCCTCGTCACATAGTTATAAAAAAAAATAGAAAAACTGGAACTTCGTCTGTGGTAAGGTAAGGAGAAGACACACAAAACACAAGTAAACTTTAACAATGAAATTTTAATTACGTTAAATAAATCAAAACATGAAAATATGGACAAACAAATATGTATAATAAAATCAATGAATCAAAATAATAAGAATACTTAAATGACACAATGAAAGTTACGTTAAGGCAAAATAACAAGAAGTGCAACACAACAGTTAAGTGGGAGGTGCTGGAATATTGGCTTAAAGCCACCACCTCTCTCAGTACACGCTAACGTCTAGCTGGGAGGAGTGCTGGCTACGAAAGCACGGAACATTCTGAAGACTGATGTTGGGGCGACCCCAGACATCGGGTAGTATGGGGGGGCGAGTGCAGGTGCAGCCAGACCGGCGACCAATCAGCGGAGCCGTAGCGATCAACGGGTAGTTTGGTGGTTGGAGTTCGAACAGGTGGCTGGTTGCATACGTTTCTGCTCACCCTGGCAAGCCTTGCTGTCGTTGTTGGACATTTCTTCCATAGTCTTTTATATAATTGTGAAGACGTAATTTTGGAGGGAAGAGCAGGCTCAATCTCTTGAAGGAGATTATCGTCACAATATATATATATATATATATATATATATATATATATATATATATATATATATATATATATATATACATATATATATATATATATATATATATATATATATATATATATATATATATATATATATATATATATATATATATATACACACAACAGAACTGAGCTATGAACTATTAGGGAAAAGCGACAAGCCATTACGACTATATAGCACTTGGAAGGGGTCAGGATAAGGATTGGGATGAGACGGGGGAAAGTAATGGTGTTTAACCACATGTTCAGTCGGGGATTGAACGCCGAATTGCACGAAGCGAGACCGTCGCTCCATCGTCCAGCCCAAGCGATTGGGCAAAACAAGAGACGATAAAGATGAATAATAACGTTAGATATATTATTTCTAACTCATCTAGATCAAAATCAAGTTATTATATTGGGTATATTTCGAATATTTATATACATTGACTTTATGGTGGATTAATATTCCTACTGAACATAACTCCTAGGTTATGAGTTAATCCACATCCTTGGTTATTAATCCTCGTTATTTTTAATCCACATTTGGCAATTTCAACGTAGTTATTGGCTGTAATGGTTGTGGTGAATATGATGATGTGATGATGGTCATTATGATGATGATAATGAATGTGATGAATATGATGCTGTTCACGATCACGACAGTAATAATGACGCTGAAGGAGATGATTAAATTGAAATTAAGCTAATTAAACCTATTTTTTTTAGGCGTTACAGTTCCAATTTGAGTATTGACAGCGTTCGGTAACAAAGGTTCTTAAAACTCGCATGACAACGGGATTCATCTACACATAATTGTGTTTGCTCGGTGTGTGAAGGAGAAAGCCGTCCGCGTGGAGATATACACCGGATGTGGACCGATCTTCAGGAACTAGTTCGGATCAAACAGGTGAGAGGTTCTTGGTGGTATCTTGACCGGTTTATAGGGATGAAAATAGCTTCGGTGGCGTGTTCGGATTAGCGAGAAACTCCGATGAGTTTTCCGTATTAAAGAGAAAAGCTTCGGTAGCTTGTCCCGATTATGAGAGAAGAAACTGGCAGTCTAACTGGTAGTCTAACTGGCAGTTTAACTGGCAGTTCCTACTGTAAACCAAGTCTTTCGTGCAAAAGTTTTGTCGAATGGTGCCAAGGCGACACCATGTTGCCAGACCTGGCAGGTCGTAAGGTGTCTCACCAGTGTTGCCAAACCTGATATTTTGCCATTTGTTGTGTTAGTGGTTGCCAGAAATTGTCATTTCGTGAGGCGTCTTGACAGTGTTGCCAGACCGGGGCTTCTTTTGATCTTGCGCGGAATAGGTGGCAATAATTCGGTTAAGAGAGAGAGCGGGGGCCGGATAAGTGAGTTGTGTTGTGTGGGCGTTGGCAAGGGCTCCCCCTTCAACCTTGTTTAGTATATGTGATTATAGCCTCTTAGGGGCGTGGTGGAGTGCGTTAGGTACGCATA
>NC_091167.1:29807051-29814551 GCF_040958095.1 Procambarus clarkii
CATACATACATACATACATACATACATACATACATACATACATACATACATACATAAATACATAAATACATACATACATACATGGGTGTAAATCACGAAAATGGTCACGTGATGAAAAATGTGACAGTGTCAGACCACGGAGGAAGAATTGAAACAGGAATTTCCTTAAGTACTTTCGTATAAAATAATACATCTTCAGAAGGGTGAGTTGACATCTTCAACTGTACATCTTCAACTCACCCTTCTGAAGATGTATTATTAAATACGAAAGTACTTAAGGAAACTCCTGTTTCAATTCTTCCACCGTGGTCTGACACTGTCACATCCATACATACATATATACATACATACATACATACATACATACATACATACATACATACATACATACATACATACATACATACATACATACATACATACATACATACATACACACATACATACATACATACACGCAGATACAGAAACAAGTCCATGCAGACACACACACACACACACACACACACACACACACACACAGAGCAGAGAAAGATACCAGAATGCCAGGAATGAATATGTCAGGATGAGAAGAGAGGCAGAAAGACAATACGAAAATGACATCGCAAGCAAGGCAAAGACTCAGCCTAAATTGTTGCATAGCCACATTAGGAGAAAAACAACAGTAAAGGAACAGGTTATGAGATTAAGGATAGGGGCGGAAGGATTCACTACAAATGACAAGGAAGTGTGTGAGGAATTGAATAAGAAATTCCAGGAGGTCTTCACCTTAGAACAAGGAGAAATTCCAGAGGTAAGTGAGGGAATAGCTAACCAGGAACCACTGGAAGAGTTTGAGATTACCAGTGGGGAAGTAAGGAAGTGTTTACTAGAGTTGGACGTGACGAAGGCTATAGGCCCAGATGGAATCTCCCCTTGGGTTCTAAAGGAAGGAGCAAGAGAACTGAGCCTACCACTCTCCATAGTGTATAACAAATCACTGGCAACAGGGGAACTGCCAGATACTTGGAAAGCAGCTAACGTAGTCCCGATATACAAGAAAGGGGATAGACAGGAGGCACTGAACTACAGGCCAGTGTCCCTAACCTGCATACCATGCAAGCTGATGGAGAAGATTGTGCGAAAAAAACTAGTGGAGCATCTGGAGCGAAGGAACTTTGTAACACAGCATCAACATGGGTTCAGGGATGGCAGGTCCTGCCTCACAGGGTTACTTGAATTCTACGACCAGGCAACAAAAATAAGGCAAGAAAGAGAAGGGTGGGCAGACTGCATATTTTTGGATTGTCAGAAAGCCTTTGATACAGTGCCACACAAGAGGCTAGTGCGAAAGTTGGAGATGCAGGCTGGAGTGAGAGGGAAGGTACTCCGGTGGATAGAGGAATACCTAAGCAACAGGAGACAACGAGTCTGTGTGAGGGGTGAGGTCTCAGATTGGCGAGACGTCACAAGTG
Organism: Procambarus clarkii; assembly: GCF_040958095.1. Classification (NCBI taxonomy): domain Eukaryota; kingdom Metazoa; phylum Arthropoda; class Malacostraca; order Decapoda; family Cambaridae; genus Procambarus; species Procambarus clarkii. The sequence continues at coordinate 29,808,506 of NC_091167.1, forward strand.
GAGTCCCGCAGGGGTCAGTCCTTGGACCTATACTGTTTCTGGTATATGTAAATGATCTCCCAGAGGGTATAGATTCGTTCCTCTCAATGTTTGCCGACGATGCAAAAATTATGAGGAGGATTGAAACAGAGGATGATAGTAGGAGGCTACAAGATGACCTGGATAGACTGAGTGAATGGTCCAACAAATGGCTGTTGAAGTTCAACCCGAGTAAATGCAAAGTAATGAAACTAGGCAGTGGAAACAGGAGGCCAGGCACAGGATACAGAATAGGAGATGAAGTACTTAATGAAACAGACAGAGAGAAAGATCTAGGAGTTGATATCACACCAAACCTGTCTCCTGAAGCCCACATAAAGAGAATAACGTCTGCGGCATATGCGAGGCTGGCTAACATCAGAACGGCGTTCAGGAACCTGTGTAAGGAATCATTCAGAATCTTGTACACCACATATGTAAGACCAATCCTGGAGTATGCGGCCCCGGCATGGAGCCCGTACCTTGTCAAGCACAAGACGAAGCTGGAAAAAGTCCAAAGGTATGCTACTAGACTAGTCCCAGAACTAAGAGGCATGAGTTATGAGGAAAGGCTGCGGGAAATGCACCTCACGACACTGGAAGACAGAAGAGTAAGGGGGGACATGATCACAACCTACAAAATCCTCAAGGGAATCGACCGGGTAAACAAGGACGAACTTTTCAACACTGGTGGGACGCGAACAAGGGGACACAGGTGGAAGCTGAGTACCCAAATGAGCCACAGAGACGTTAGAAAGAACTTTTTCAGTGTCAGAGTAGTTAACGGATGGAATGCATTAGGAAGTGATGTGGTGGAGGCTGACTCCATTCACAGTTTCAAATGTAGATATGATAGAGCCCAATAGGCTCAGGAATCTGTACACCAGTTGATTGACGGTTGAGAGGCGGGACCAAAGAGCCAGAGCTCAACCCCCGCAAGCACAATTAGGTGAGTACATACACACACACACACACACACACACACACACACACACACACACACACACACACACACACACACACACACACACACACACACACACACACACACACGGAGGGGCCTCGTAGCCTGGTGGATAGCGCGCAGGATTCGTAATTCTGTGGCGCGGGTTCGATTCCCGCACGAGGCAGAAACAAATGGGCAAAGTTTCTTTCACCCTGAATGCCCCTGTTACCTAGCAGTAAATAGGTACCTGGGAGTTAGTCAGCTGTCACGGGCTGCTTCCTGGGGTGTGTGTGTGTGTGTGGTGTGGAAAAAAAAAAAGAGTAGTTAGTAAACAGTTGATTGACAGTTGAGAGGCGGGCCGAAAGAGCAAAGCTCAACCCCCGCAAAAACACAACTAGTAAACACACACACACACACACACACACACACACACACACACACACACACACACACACACACACACCAACAAACTTCTCAACACACACACACACACACACACACACACACACACACACACACACACACACACACACACCAACAAACTTCTCAACACACACACACACACACACACACACCAACAAACTTCTCAACACACACACACACCCACACACACACACACACACACACTCACCAACAAACTTCTCAACACACACACACACACACACACACACACACACACACACACACACACACACACACACACACACACACACACACACACACACACACACAGACACTCTCCTAGACTACTGCATGATGGAGCACGTCCAGGCCCATCTCCTGTCTCCCAGACACAGTTCCTACCTCTTAATAATCTATGGAGTTCGCGTTACCGTCTCCGCGATTCGCGAGGTGTCATTTACGCTGCCTCAATTATTCACCGCGGTGTCAGAGAGCAGTAGCAGTTGGACGGGGTTCTCCACTCACCTTCATACCCTCTTGGGAGCCCCGTCTCCTGGACGGGCAAGCTCACGCTGGGTGCAACCGGAACCCGATAGGAAGGTCCCAATGTAAGGCCAGCTGGACGTGCGACCGGTACCCGTCTTTCGGGGTCTATTATTCACCCATTTCTCGGGTCTAATATTCCCATTTTTCGGGTCTAATATTCTTCATTTTTCGCTACATTCAATTTAATTACGTCCTGAAGAGCGAGTAGTAGAGGGAGAGGGTTTAGAGGTGGTTTGGTGGTCGTTTGGAGGTGGCTTGGAAGTCGTTTGGAGGTAGTTTGGTGGTGGTGGCTTGGAGGTGGTTTGATGGTAATTTGGTGGTGTTTTGGACGTGCTTCGGTGGTGGTTTGGAGGTCGTTTGCAGGTGATTGATGGTGGAGCTGTCAGCGGGGTGAATGGGCAAAGAGGAGGGGGTGGGGGGGGGGGAGGGTAGGTCAGAAGACTGTAAATTACCCAATATTTTGTTTTCCTTTTCGTAACAAAAACCGAGACAGTGTTCAATCTCAAGACTTCAGGACAGACAGTTTATTTATACTGACTTGTGGTTAGCGAAGACGAGAATGAATATATAATTGTGCTCAAGTTTCCAGGAAGCTTCATACAGCACATATTCATACAGGAGAACCTGTATGAATATTTGTCTACAGGAAGCTCCTAAATGTATATCTTATTTCAGGCAGCTCTTGCGTGTATATATATATCTCCAGGGGGAGATCTAATGTATATGAATATCTTGTTTATTGTTGTCTCTTTTCATCTCACCTCTTTCCCATCTTCTCTCACCTCTCCCTCTTTCCCATCTTCCTTCTCCTTCATTCCTATAACCCGGAGCCCCCCCCCCAAGAGACGGGTGCCAGTGAGGCATTAAATATAGATGGAAATGGCTCTCTCGTCACCCCCAGAGAGTGCCAATCAGGAGGCGCGCGATTTAAATGACCTCTTACACCACCTATCTTTATTTATTGTGTACTTTGTGCTGCCAACTTTACATGGGAGGGGTGGAAGGGGGTTGGGGGGGGTGGTAGGAGGCCGAGGGGAAGGAGTTGAGAGAGAGGGGACGGTAGAGAGGGGTGAGGGAGAGATAAAATTGTGTAAGGGGTGGGGGGAGTTGGTATGGGTAGGGTAGGGGGGAATAGGAAGGGTAATTTGGGGATGGGGTGGGAGGGGAGGAGGGGTAGGAAGAGGGAAGGGAGGGGGTGGGAGAGGGGGAGAGGATTGGCTGGTAAGGGAAGGATGTATGGAGAAGGGTAGGGATGGAGGAGTGAGTGGGAGGGAGTCTGGGCAGAAGGGGGGGAGGGGATAGAGGGAAGAAAGTGGAAGGATATTGGGTCTGAAATGGTTATTGCAAGTTAGTAAAGAAAGGACAGGAGAAGGCAACTAGAGGGAAGAGGAAGAAAGAGAGAAAGAGGAGGAAAAGAGAACAATGGAAAATAAGTCACTAAACAAGAGTCGAGAAAAGGAAAAAAAATAGAGAAGAAGCAGAAAATTAGAGATTATTCTGTACGTCGACATTTCATCCCGGCTGTCCAAAGTCTTCGTTATTACTCCTTCGTGTCCAGCGTTATCTCGCCCCCTCTGTCACCGTTACTGGCTCCCTTGGACCCCTTGTCACCGTTACTGTCTCCCTTGGACCCTTGTCACCGTTACTGGCTCCCTTGGACCCTTGTCACCGTTACTACCCCGTCGCCCCAGGCCCTCGTTACTGCCGTTAGCGCAATACAACCTGACTCGAAAAACCTATGAGCGAACACAAGGTATCACATGGGAGAGGAAATTCCCTCGAACCAGCCTGAGACAATGACGGGAAGTGTTGATATATTACACTTAAGCTGAAGCCCACATGAAAAATAATATCTTCAGCTGCATACGGAAGTTCGGCTAATATAAGAACTATCTTTATGAATCTGTGTAGACGTTCAGGATCCTGTGTTCTGGGGTATGCGTCGCCGTCGTGTAGTTTTGAGGTAGGTTACCAGACTAGTCCCAGAGCTGAGGGGTATGAGTAACAAAGACAGACTAAAGGTGTTAAACTGCACGTCACTGGAAGGGAGAAGAAACAGGGGGGAGACATGATTATCACATATAAAATCCTCAGGAGAATTGGCAGGGCATCCAAGATGAGAATATTACCATAAGACGCACACAATCATGGGGGATAAAGATGGGAATTAAGTAACCGAATAGACACAGAGACAATAGATTTTTTTCAGTGTAATGACTGTGAACTTATGGAATGTCGAACAAGGTGAAGTGGTGGAAGTAGAGCTCATTCCACTTAATTATATAAAGACAGGACATAGTTCAGAAGGCACTAGAACCTCAAAAACGTATATTAAAAGTTGAGAGGCGGGAGTCAAGAGCCGTGGCTCATCCCCTAACAATACAGCTAGGTGAGTACACACGCACACGCACAAACATTCACATATATACACACGCTTACAACTCTCATACAAAGATTTACACAATCACATTCACACAACCATTAAAAAATACATTCAAGTAAGCTTCCAGAAACTTGTAAGCACACACACACACACACACACACACACACACACACACACACACACACACACACACACACACACACACACACACACACACACACACACACACACACACACACACACACACACCGCTAAACCAAATCCATGAATGTTCTTCACCGCCTAGTGACGGCTCCCGTAGCTCCGTAATTAACCACCTCTCAAAACCACCTTCAGTTCCCTGTAAACAAACACGAAAAATACGAATTTTTTTTCCTCCCTCTTTTAAATCTCCAAATAACTTGTAACCCCATCAACATACTTCTGCTGCTGGGTTTATGTTAAGCCAGACTCGACCCCTCACCACGAGCACGGTCGATCTCTGGGCCCAAGCTTCTCGACTCTAGGAGGATAAAAAAAAAGAATGGCTAAAGTCGAGTACAATGATTCCCAATATTGTGCAGTAGCATTTTTGTCGAGTCCTGGAACACGTGCAAAGAATGAAGGGGAAAGAGGTGGATATATATATATATATATATATATATATATATATATATATATATATATATATATATATATATATATATATATATATATATATATATATATATATATATATGCTCTGTGTTCCCTTCTCTGAAGCTGTGGGTCCCTATAATTGCACCAGAGGTGGTACCCCCCTATATATATATATATATATATATATATATATATATATATATATATATATATATATATATATATATATATATATATATATGACTGGGTTAACAACAGAACTGCGACTCTCAAAGCGGAAACCATAAGCCCGGGTTCATTCGCTCAAGCGAACCGCTCTCACGGAAGGTTCGACTCTGCTCGACTCGTTCCGGAAAGAACAGTCACTAATTATTCAACTCTGCGTATGATCCTCAATGCAAATTTGAGGTAAAAGGGGGGGGAGGGATGGAGAAGGGGAGCCTTGGGGTAGCGGGTAAGGGTGGGATGGGTAACAGGGGAGAAGGGAAGGGGGGGGGGGGTGGTTGATGTTAAACAACAAGGTGATCTCGAGCGTTACCTGAGCAATTAATCCACTCGTTAAATCTCGTTAGCAGAGGAAAGTTTGGCTCTGCCTCCCTGGAGAAGCTGGAGAATTACCTCGACTTTACCCTCAAAGACGATTCTTTCTGGGAGAGAGACGAAGCTTTCCGACCACTGGCTCGGGGGAACTCCCCCTCCCCCCCTCCCCCCACCTAAATGACTATATAGGAAATCAATGCCCCCTTCCCCCCTTCTCCCTCCCTCTCCCTTCCCCTCATTCCTCCCCCATCTCCAACATCCTCCCCTTCCCCTCACCCCACCAGTCCTCCCCCATCTTTTCCCTACCCATCACCTTCCCCTACCAGTCGCCCCACATACCCCCTATCCACTCCCCCCTTAAAGACTCCCCGTCATCTGCTAAACTGTTTAGTGGGTGGAATAGGGGCGTAAATCACCCGGAGGAAAATCACAGGTAAAACATTCTCTTACACCCCACCACAAATAGGCAAGAGTTCACATCCTCGATTAAGTAAAGAGTTTACATATACTACGTGGCGTTCACTCCTGCCATTCAGTCAAGCGTTCACATCTTCCATTAACTCAAAACATTCTACCCTTCGTCTTTATAATGT
>NC_091167.1:29819551-29849472 GCF_040958095.1 Procambarus clarkii
TTTACTGTTGATAATGAGTATTATCTTTAGACTTTTAGAAGGCGGAGGAAAATCCATTATCTCCATTTCTTTCAAATTTGTTCATACAACTTTTTTTTTTTTAGGAAATTTGTATATTGACGACCTTTTGAGTATTCGGCCATTAACGATAAATTCAGACGATACTTAATTCACCGAAAATTAAAGTACTTTCTTTATAACGAGAGAGAGAGAGAGAGAGAGAGAGAGAGAGAGAGAGAGAGAGAGAGAGAGAGAGAGAGAGAGAGAGAGAGAGAGAGAGAGAGAGAGAGAGAGAGAGAGAGAGAGAGAGAGAGAGAGAGAGGGACGGTAGTAGAGGATGCAACTGAAAACGGTAGCCTTTAAAGAAGCCGTATAAACCTCCAAAGCCAATCACACACACACACACACACACACACACACACACACACACACACACACACACACACACACACACACACACACACACACACATACACATACACACACACACATACACACACACACACACACACACACTCACACCATGGGGTTGGCTGGCTGAGTGGACAGTGCTCTAGACTCGGGACCGGGGTTCGATCCCCGCAGCCGACGGAAAAACAAATGGGCAGAGTCTCCTTCACCCTAATGCCTCTGTTACCTAGAAGTAAATAGGTACCTGGGAAATAGACAGCTGCTACGGATTGCTTATTGTGTGTGTGTGTGTGTGTGTGTGTGTGTGTACTCACCTATATGTACTCACCTATATGTGCTTGCAGGATCGAGCATTGACTCTTGGATCCCGCCTTTCTAGCTATCGGTTGTTTACAGCAATGACTCCTGTCCCATTTCCCTATCATACCTAGTTTTAAAAGTATGAATAGTATTTGCTTCCACAACCTGTTCCCCAAGTGCATTCCATTTTTCTACTACTCTCACGCTAAAAGAAAACTTCCTAACATCTCTGTGACTCATCTGAGTTTCCAGTTTCCACCCATGTCCCCTCGTTCTGTTATTATTACGTGTGAACATTTGATCTATTTCCACTTTGTCAATTCCCCTGAGTATTTTATATGTCCCTATCATATCTCCTCTCTCCCTTCTTTTCTCTAGTGTCGTAAGGTTCAGTTCCTTCAGCCGCTCTTCATATCCCATCCCTCGTAGCTCTGGGACAAGCCTCGTCGCAAACCTCTGAACCTTCTCCAGTTTCTTTATGTGTTTCTTCAGGTGGGGGCTCCATGATGGCGCGGCATACTCTAAGACGGGTCTCACGTAGGCAGTGTAAAGCGCCCTAAAAGCTTCCTCATTTAGGTTTCTGAATGAAGTTCTAATTTTCGCCAGTGTAGAGTACGCTGCTGTCGTTATCCTATTTATATGTGCCTCAGGAGTTAGATTAGGTGTCACATCCACTCCCAGGTCTCTTTCTCGAATCGTTACAGGTAGGCTGTTCCCCTTCATTGTGTACTGTCCCTTTGGTCTCCTGTCACCTGATCCCATTTCCATAACTTTACATTTACTGGTGTTAAACTCCAGTAGCCATTTCTCTGACCATCTCTGCAGCCTGTTTAAGTCCTCTTGGAGGATCCTACAATCCTCGTCTGTCACAACTCTTCTCATTAATTTTGCGTCATCTGCAAACATTGACATGTATGATTCCACTCCTGTAAACATATCATTTACGTAAATTAGAAAGAGGATTGGTCCCAGCACCGATCCTTGAGGTACTCCACTTGTTACTGTTCGCCAGTCCGACTTTTCGCCCCTTACCATTACCCTCTGGCTCCTTCCTGTTAGGTAGTTCTTCACCCATACTAGGGCCTTTCCGCTTACTCCTGCCTGCCTCTCAAGTTTGTATAGCAGTCTCATGTGCGGTACCGTATCAAAGGCCTTTTGGCAGTCAAGAAATATGCAGTCTGCCCAGCCTTCTCTGTCCTGCCTTATCCTTGTTACTTTATCATAGAATTCTAAAAGGTTTGTTAGGCATGATTTCCCTGTCCAGAACCCATGTTGGTGCTTGTTTACAAACCCAATGCTCTCCAGGTGCTCAACAAGTCTTAGCCTAATTATTCTTTCAAGTATTTTGCAGGGGATGCTTGTCAGTGATACGGGTCTGTAGTTAAGTGCCTCCTCCCTATCCCCCTTTTTGAAAATCGGTACGACATTTGCCTCCTTCCAGCAACTGGGCAATTCTCCCGACATAAGTGACTCATTGAAGATCATTGCCAGAGGCACGCTGAGAGCCTGCGCTGCCTCTTTAAGTATCCACGGTGATACTTTGTCTGGTCCAACAGCTTTATTTGCATCCAGTGTTGTCAACTGTTTCATTACATCCTCTGCTGTCACCTCTATATCTGATAGTCTTTCATCTTGGGTAATCTCTTCTAACAATGGGAGCTGCTCAGGCTCGGTAGTGAACACTCCATGGAATTTTGCATTCAGTACCTCGCAGATTTCCTTGTCGCTTTCTGTATATGCCCCTTCTGTTTTCCTCAGTCTTGTCACTTGGTCATTTACCGACATCTTCCTTCTTATATGGCTATGTAGTAATTTTGGTTGCTTTTTCGCTTTGACTGCAATATCGTTCTCATAATTTCTTTCCGACACTCGTCTTATGTTAATGTAATCATTCCTAGCTCTGTTACATCTAATCCTGTTGTCCTCTGTCCTTTGTCTTCTGTACTTCCTCCACTCCCTCCTGCTTCTCACCTTTGCTTCCTGACACTGTCTATTAAACCATGGGTTATTATATTCCCTCCTGCTTTTTTCCTTTATTGTTGGAATAAATCTATCTTCAGCCTCCTTGCATGTCAATATGACTTGGTTCATCATACCTTGCACTGTTTTTCCTCTAAGTTCTTCCTCCCACTGCACTTCTCCCAGGTAGTCCCTTATCCTTCTGTAGTCCCCTTTTCTGTAATCAAGTCTCCTTTCCCGGACCTCTTGTCCTTTGGTCACAATTTTAAGCTCCATCATGTAGTCAAAGGCTAGGACACAATGGTCACTAGCTCCTAGTGGTATTTCATGTTCCAACTGCTCGATGTCTTCTACATTCTGAGTGATAATGAGATCTAATAGGCTGGGCGTATCCCCTCCTCTTTCCCTAGTATCTTCTTTCACATGCTGTGTTAGGAAATTCCTGTCAATAACGTCTACCAGCTTCGCTCCCCAGGTCTCCTCCCCGCCATGGGGATTCCTCGTTGTGTGTGTGTGTGTGTGTGTGTGTGTGTGTGTGTGTGTGTGTGTGTGTGTGTGTGTGTGTGTGTGTGTGTGTGTGTGTGTGTGTGTGTGTGTGTGTGTGTGTGTGTGTGTGTGTGTGTGTGAAAAAAATAGTTAATAGTTAGTAACAGTTGATTGACAGCTGAGAGGCGGACCGAAAGAGCAGAGCTCAACCCCTCCGCAAGCACAACTAGGTGAATACAACTAGGTGAATACACATACACACATACTATCACCTACACTAGGTGGACGACTGCTAGAAACTTCAAAATGATCTGAACAAATTGTAAAGACATATCAACAAGTGGCTGCTAGAGTTTAATTCCAGTAAGTGCAAGATAATGCATCTGGCTACTGACATCAACAGACTAGACATAAAGGACAAACGCGAGGCGGAACTTTCCCTTAAACCGGAATGTTGAAACAGAAATACGTCACGAGAGAGCTACTCTAACGTATAAACTGTAATTAATTGGAATGGATTAGATTTACAACACAATTTTACCTTAAACTATGACCATCAAAATAAAACAAATGTCATATCATTAGCATTGAGACATTGGGACATTAAACCACCCCGTCTCAGTAGCCATTGAGGCGGGGCTTTAGAGCTTACGCACGACATTACAAGCACATGTAGGTGAGTACACCCCCAGGTATATACATACGTACACATCTAATTTCTTTTACGTGTGTTTCCAAGACTCATAAATTTATTAGACAGGACATTAAACTTGGACATAAGTTAGGGAGATTCTAATTATTTTATATTTTGGAAGTCAAGTTCTTAAATGTTTTAAAATATTGTAACTTTTAGAAGGACTCAACTTGTAACAGTATTTTTGGTGTGTATTTGTATGTTTTGTTGTCTGCACGCGCGTGTGTTTGCGAGTTCATGAGTATAATTATGCCAATGAGGGCTTATATGTGTTTGTGTATTTATATATTCTTGTATACATGTGTATGCATGGATGCATGCACGTGTATACAAGAATATTCCTCTGCATGCATTCATCAGTGGATATATATATATATATATATATATATATATATATATATATATATATATATATATATATATATATATATATATATGTATATATATATATATATATATATATATATATATATATATATATATATATATATATATATATGTATATATATATACATATATATATATATATATATATATATATATATATATATATATATATATATCCACAGCTTGAATGGCCCTCAAGCCAATATGCAACGGAAAACTCTTCACCTGTGAAGGATTCGAACCTGGACAGCCAGGGCTCCATGCATTGTATCCAGTACTCTAACTACTATAGACAACACTGACTGTTCAAATGGATTGGAAGTCGTTAGAACCTTAACCTAATCCCTGACAGCACTCTGTAGTCAATTTTGGGTACAGATATTTCATCGAATCATCTCATTACTGAGTGATTATTGTATAACATTCATGATTAGTTTTGTATAAATGCTTTCAGAAGATTATTTAAAAATCCTGAGTGATTGTTAAATGTATTTTCTGAATGGTCATTTGACAAAATTTCCGAATAGTTATTGTATACAATTCCTGAATGGTTATCGTATAAAATTCCAGAATGGTTATTGAATATAATGCCTGAGGGATTATGTTATAACATTTTTACCGTATTCACTACATAAAACATTAAACATTTTACTATTATATTTATAAAAGGTCCTAAACCACCACCAAGATCCCCAATTGTCGGAAGTATCAATCCAAATTATTATCTCCTAGCTAGTTTTTAAGCATATACAGCTTCAGGATTCGAAATTGGAATTAAAAACACATTTTTGAAATTATTTACTTTATACCTCACTGTACCTGAAGCTTGTGTGAAGCTCCAAGAAGATTCACAGCTTCACCACTAATACATGAAGCTGTGCAATCGAACAAACGAACATAGAGTTAAATCAAGGTTCTTCTTTTCTCTCTCTTTAATTTTTATCATCATAAAACATCATACTCTATTATCATCTTCCCTCGTATTGTTTTCCTTCGATCCTCTTCCATTTCTACCCTTAATTCCCCGGGTGCAGAAGTCTCGTGTTTATGACGCAATAACAAGGAATAATTGGCGTAATTAGAGTATACAAACTACCGTTAACCCCTAGTTACCTTCACAGTGGATAAATCTTTTCCGACAGTTTGATCACAGAGGGATAATAATAATCAGAGAATATTGAATAAAGAGAGTAGAATAGCGGACGCTGAAATAAAGGAGGAAAGGGAGGAAAGGACGGAGCAGATATAGACGTGTGATAAAGAATGGGAGACAGACAGGGAAGGAATGCTGGGAAAAAAGTTAAGGGGGAAGGAAGGAGGTGAAGTAGAATAAGGGGAAATGAACGGGGAGGAGAAGGGAATATATATGGGACGTGAGGAAGGAATTCGGAAAAAACAGAGCAAAGCAAAGTGGAAAATAAATGTAAAAATGTGTTTATGGAACAAAGCATAAACACAAACATTCTCACGCAAGCTCTCGCTTTAAACACACACACACACACACACACACACACACACACACACACACGCACACACACACACACACACACACACACACGCACACACACACCTACACAAACACACACACACACATACACCATACACCATACACCATACACCACACACACCATACACAGTTTCAAATGTAGATATGATAGAGCCCAATAGGCTCAGGAATCTGTACACCAGTTGATTGACGGTTGAGAGGCGGGACCAAAGAGCCAGAGCTCAACCCCCGCAAGCACAATTAGGTGAGTACAATTAGGTGAGTACACACACACACACACACACACACACACACACACACACACACACACACACACACACACACACACACACACACACACACACACACACACACACACACACACACACACACACACACACATGTAGACGTACGCACGCACATATAGACGCCATCTCCAACACACTTCAGCATCTCCCAGCATCCCGGACCTGTTATCTCATGCATCGTCTTGTGTGTTGGGTTCGTAACTCACCGCATGCGACCTTTAAAGTTCTGTCAGGTCGTTTCGTACCTTTGATGTCATTGCCTTCAATAGGCGCGAGTGAAAAAAATGAGATTGTATTGTTCATCAGAGTTGACAGGAGATGAGCGAGGGTGTATGTGTGTGTGTGTGTGTGTGTGTGTGTGTGTGTGTGTGTGTGTGTGTGTGTGTGTGTGTGTGTGTGTGTGTGTGTGTGTGTGTGTGTGTGTGTATGTGTGTGTTTGTGTGTGTACTCACCTAGTTGGGCTTGCGGGGTTTGAGCTCTGCTCTTTGATCCCGCCTCACAACCATCAATCTACTGGTGTACAGATTCCTGAACTTCTCGAGCTCTATCATATCTACATTTGAAACTGTGTATGGAGTCAGCCTCCACCACATCATTTCCTAGTGCATTCCATTTACTAACAACTCTAACACTGAAAAAGTTCTTTCTAATGTCTCTGTGGCTCATTTGGGTACTCAGCTTCTACCTGTGTCCCCTTGTGCGTGTACGACTCGTGTTAAATAATCCATCTTTGTCTACCCTGTCAATTCCCTTGAGAATTTTATATGTGGTGATCGTGTCTCACCTAGCTCTTCTGTCTTCCAGCGACGTGAGGTGCAGTTTACCTAGCCTTTCCTCATAACTCATGCCTCTTAGTTCTGGGACTAGTCTAGTGGCATACCTTTGAACTCAGCACAGTTCTCATGAGTTTTAATTTAAATCCAGTCTTAATAAATGCCCTTTATGGTAATTTTTACTTGAATGCTTGATTGTTCTTGCGGGGGTTGAGCTCTGGCTCTTTGGTCCCGCCTGTACCAACCAACTGTGGCCCACATGTGTGAGGTGTGGTCCACACACACACACACACACACACACACACACACACACACACACACACACACACACACACACACACACACACACACACACACACACACACACACACACACCCATCCACACACACACACACACCCACACACATACCCACACACCCATCCACACACACACACACACACACACACCCATCCCCACCCACACACACACACACACACACACCATCGCTAATGCTGACTGTGGCCTCACCCCTCCTCATGAGTATTAATTTAATCCAGTCTTAATAAATATCCTTTATGGTAAATAAACAAATCCACTTGGCCCGTGATGAGGGTTCGATCCTACGTCCGGGATGATCTCAGACGCGCCCTAGTCGACTGCACCTTAATGTTTTTAACTTGAAGACTGGACTATACTCCCCCTAGTTGTCCATCTTCTTTCGGGGTTGAGCTCTGGCTCTGTGGTCCCACCTATACCAACTGTGGTCTCACACCTCTTCAATTTCTGATCCCAGCTCCTCTTGAAATTTCACAATCATATTTAAACACTCACAAATTGTATCGTTTGTCACCATGTTCGCCACGCAATTCAGCACGTACAGGTCGTCTCCATTCCAGTCCTTCACTAAACGCTTCAGCTGAGACTCTGTTAAATCATTTGTAACCATCAATGCCCCGCGCCTACATGGTAATTGGTACGTTAAATATAGTACGAACCAAAGGAAACTAATTATCATTTTACATATAAAGATCCCAAATAAACATATTTGTAATATTCCGAAATAGTAATTATATGGCAAACTACAGCCATAGTTTTCTGTACTCTGAACAGCTAGTCCCATCTTGGGAGTGATGGAGCAGAGGCCGGTGGGAGGGAAGACCCGTGAGAACTCATAGCTGAAATTTGCAGCGTCCCTGATGTACGGGAAATGGGATATCATCTCGTGGAAGGTTCCACTTGACGACGAATCCCACAGGAGGAAACTCACAACATTAACCACAAACCAGGAGAGGGAAATTATGCACGGTGCTGAGAGCTGTCCCTGATGCGTACCGACACTATCATACCAATAGCGTTTAAATTTTCCTTGAACGTCTGACGCCTCATCGACGGGTTCGCTGATAAACTTCTGTAGGGGTGTGTGTTCAAGGTATTTTGCTACTGCCTTAGGAATGTAGGCTAATATCAGGAGTAGAGAATACATAAACGGCAGCCACGGGTAGTCGGTGGTGCCGCTGGCGTTGGCGCCACCGTCACTGTGGGCGTCATATCGGGTGTATTGCAAACAGATTGCAATTTTGTTTTCGTCTGTCAGAGGCGTCAATCCGCCCGACAGCGAATTACAAGAAATTATCTTCTCTCCGAAATATCCAATGGATGTAGCAGCGAGGGCTCCTCCTAATACGAAGAAAGTAACTACGATGTCCAAGTCGTGCAGGATAAGGCAAGTGGGGCTCGACCACTTGAAGTAATTCTTAAACAATTTCTTGCAATAACGGAAAAACGTTGATGATTTTTCCAACAGATCCATGGGCTATATGGTGGTCATTTTCTCAAGGAAGTACAATTAAATTATTATGTAATATTTTCCCCGATCCTTGAAAAAATATGAGAAGAGTAATTTCTCAAAGTCTAAAGTATACCAAATATCCTTTATATAGAAAAATTTAGTTAGGGCGGAACAAATCTGGATTTTTATGGCCTATGACAAATTCACAGAATAGTACAGTAGTAGTGGGGAGATTATTACAGCGTATCAGTGCTGATACAACAGTAATAGTGTTAGTGCTTGAGTAGGCGAGTTGTTCTTCCAGGTCCAAGTGGATCCCATGTTCTGCATTATTTGGTGCCCTTCTACACCCTTCCAGGAGCAGTGACAGTCACCCTAGTTCTTCTGCCACACATATGACTTCTCTTTACGTTACAGCTCATCATAAGTACTTTTTATGTCTAGATAATGTCACTTTACTTATACTTTCATCACGTTTCACAAGGTTCATCTCCCTCAGTCCGGTCCGCAAGCTCAGAAACTGAAATTGTTGGAATTGTTATTTAGCCAATGTCTATTTCTTTCTCACTTCTTGAAGTGGTGGCTCTTTGATGGTACTGTATTGGGATATAGCATACATGTACTGTATGTGTTTTGCAGGTGTGTGCTGTAGGTTCGTACTTTACCTCATGGGTGTGTGTAGATATAGGGACACGCTACATGTGCACAAGTCATGAAAAGCACTGGAGAGGGACATGAGTGACTAACTATATCTAGATCTATCCATGGAGTCCCAGGTCCCAGAGGGAGGTCACGCTTTGTGTTACATAGTACAACATGACCTTTAATCCCTATTCTGTGACTCTTGATCTGTGTCACCAGTTCTGTGCTCCTTGTTCTTAAAGAATTGTTGCAGTAACACGAGTATGAATCTCAGTATCCATTTAGTAAAATGATTTTATAACTGAAGTGAAAAAAAAACATATTTAATAGAGCTAATATTATTATGTTCTCTAGTGTAAATTTATATCATAATGTTTAGCATATTTTTGGGATATGACTTCCAGAGTCATTTTTTAAATTAGATTCTTCAACCCCCTAAAAAATGGAATTTTCAGAAAAGAGTCTGAACGAGATAGAAGAGCTTGGAGACAGTTGAGCCATTCTTCATGTGTTAGAAATGCCACCACCTCTGTTCAGTGCTGGTCACTATATCATTCTTGTAGGGGGGTTGGGGGTTGATAAAAGGAAGAGGGGGTGGAGATGAGGAGGGGAGGAGAAGGGAAGGGAAGAAACAGCATGTAATGGGTGATGGGAGAGGAGGGAAAGGGGTGGGAAGGTTATAGTGATTAAAAAGTATGACATTTGCAATTTAAATTTTAGGAATTTCATTGGATTTTAGAGTTGATTAAATATTAAGTTTCTTGAATTTTTTGACGACTGTCTTTTACCCCTTTTATCTTGTCCGTTTTTTTCTTCTCCTTCTTATTTCTATTATTATTATAATTATTATTTCTAATATCATGTTTTAAATTATTTTCACTATTTTTTAAATTATTGTTATTATTTTTTAAATGTTTTTATTATTTTTCAAATGATTTTAATTATTTTTTAAATTATTTGTATTATTTGTAAACACATTTATTATTATTAGTGAGAAAAACAATTAGAGAAATACGGGGATTCGAACCCTCGACCAGGGGTACTCCCAAGTCGCACACCTTACCACTGCACCACACTATCATCATCACCATCATCATCATCATCATCAATATTATGAAGTGATATGATGATACGGAAGTGATGATGCTTCATCATCACTTCCGCTGTGACTTTTATTCTAGCTTTTAATTTCCTGTGGATTATTTCATAACTGATCTTGTCATTCTCCTCTTCTCTCCTTCGTCAATTTAATTCACTTTACTGCCTAAAGGAATTCGTTCCTCTTCTCGTTATTTAAGTATCGTCAATACGCGAAATCGTAAGACATATACAGATAGCGATACCTACGCAGGCGAGGTTCTTCCGTCTATTGAATATAAGTAATCGAAGCGCGGGTAATGTGATAGTCGAACCTAATATAGGGTATCGGGACGGAGTTCGATCGATTGAGTTAGAGATACAGTCATCTATACTTTTTTTCCTAGGTGTTTTTGCCGCATGATGATGTGTTTGGGAGAGAGAGAGAGAGAGAGAGAGAGAGAGAGAGAGAGAGAGAGAGAGAGAGAGAGAGAGAGAGAGAGAGAGAGAGAGAGAGAGAGAAAGAGAGAGAGAGAGAGAGAGGATAAATATAATAGACGTTAGGACTAGGTGGATCTCTACGGTGATTGATTGACTGTCATTGTGATTGAGTTATTGGGCGGAGAGAAGGTGCTTGTGAGAGTAGGGGGGGTGTGCTTGTGAGAGTAGGGGGGGTGTGGTTGTGAGAGTAGGAGGGTGTGGTTGTGAGAGTAGGGAGGATGTGGTTGTGAGAGTAGGGGGGTGTGGTTGTGAGAGTAGGGGGGGAATGGTTGTGAGAGAAGGGAGGGTGTGGTTGTGAGAGTAGGGAGGATGTGGTTGTGAGAGTAGGGGGGTGTGGTTGTGAGAGTAGGGGGGGTGTGGTTGTGACAGTAGGGGGGTGTGGTTGTGAGAGTAGGGAGGGTGTGGTAGTGAGAGTAGGGAGGATGTGGTTGTGAGAGTAGGGAGGATGTGGTTGTGAGGGTAGGGGGGGTTGTGAGAGTAGAGGGGGGGGGTGTGGTTGTGAGAGTAGGGGGGGAGTGGTTGTGAGAGTAGGGGGGGTGTGGTTGTGAGAGTAGGGGGGGGTGTGGTTGTGAGATTAGGGAGGATGTGATTGTGAGAGTAGGGGGGGGGGTTGTGAGAGTAGAGGGGGGGGGTGTTGTTGTGAGAGTAGGGGGGGAGTGGTTGTGAGAGTAGGGAGGGTGTGGTTGTGAGAGTAGGGAGGGTGTGGTTGTGAGATTAGGGAGGATGTGATTGTGAGAGTAGGGGGGTGTGGTTGTGAGAGTAGGGAGGATGTGGTTGTGAGAGTAGGGGGTGTGTGGTTGTGAGAGTAGGGAGGATGTGGTTGTGAGAGTAGGGAGGATGTGGTTGTGAGAGAAGGGAGGGTGTGGTTGTGAGATTAGGGAGGATGTGATTGTGAGAGTAGGGGGGTGTGGTTGTGAGAGTAGGGGGGTGTGGTTGTGAGAGTAGGGGGGTGTGGTTGTGAGAGTAGGGGGGTGTGGTTGTGAGAGTAGGGAGGATGTGGTTGTGAGAGTAGGGAGGGTGTGGTTGTGAGAGTAGGGAGGATGTGGTTGTGAGAGTAGGGAGGGTGTGGTTGTGAGAGTAGGGAGGATGTGGTTGTGAGAGTAGGGAGGATGTGGTTGTGAGAGTAGGGGGTGTGTGGTTGTGAGAGTAGGGAGGATGTGGTTGTGAGAGTAGGGAGGATGTGGTTGTGAGAGTAGGGAGGATGTGGTTGTGAGAGTAGGGAGGATGTGGTTGTGAGAGTAGGGAGGGTGTGGTTGTGGGAGTAGGGAGGATGTGGTTGTGAGAGTAAGGAGGATGTGGTTGTGAGAGTAGGGAGGGTGTGGTTGTGAGAGTAGGGAGGATGTGGTTGTGAGAGTAGGGATGGTGTGGTTGTGAGAGTAGGGAGGATGTGGTTGTGAGAGTAGGGATGATGTGGTTGTGAGAGTAGGGGGTGTGTGGTTGTGAGAGTAGGGAGGATGTGGTTGTGAGAGTAGGGAGGTGTGGTTGTGAGAGTAGGGAGGATGTGGTTGTGAGAGTAGGGAGGATGTGGTTGTGAGAGTAGGGAGGGTGTGGTTGTGAGAGTAGGGAGGATGTGCTTGTGAGAGTAGGGAGGATGTGGTTGTGAGAGTCGGGAGGATGTGGTTGTGAGAGTAGGGGGGTGTGGTTGTGAGAGTAGGGAGGATGTGGTTGTGAGAGTAGGGGGGTGTGGTTGTGAGAGTAGGGAGGATGTGGTTGTGAGAGTAGGGAGGATGTGGTTGTGAGAGTAGGGGGGTGTGGTTGTGAGAGTAGGGAGGATGTGGTTGTGAGAGTAGGGGGTGTGGTTGTGAGAGTAGGGAGGATGTGGTTGTGAGAGTAGTAGGGGTGTGTTTGTGAGAGTAGGGAGGATGTGGTTGTGAGAGTAGGGAGGATGTGGTTGTGAGAGTAGGGGGGTGTGGTTGTGAGAGTAGGGAGGATGTGGTTGTGAGAGTAGGGGGGTGTGGTTGTGAGAGTAGGGAGGATGTGGTTGTGAGAGTAGGGGGGTGTGGTTGTGAGAGTAGGGAGGATGTGGTTGTGAGAGTAGGGAGGATGTGGTTGTGAGAGTAGGGGGGTGTGGTTGTGAGAGTAGGGAGGATGTGGTTGTGAGAGTAGTAGGGGTGTGTTTGTGAGAGCAGGGGGGAGTGTTTGAGAGTAATGGAATGCTTAGGAAAGTCGGGGGATATAGTGCTTGTGAATGTCAGGAGAAAGCGCCAAGACATCACGACTATAAAGCACCGGGAGAGGACCTGTTGCATAATGATTTAGGATGGGACAGGAGGGGAAGGGGGGAAAGGAACCGCTCCCAACCACTTGGTAGGTCGAGGGGACTGAACCCAGACCTGCATGAAGCGACACCGTCGCTCTACCGTCCAGCCCAAATAGTTGCGAGGGCTTTTGAAAAAATAGGTGAAGTGCTTGTGAAGGACGAAGAGGTGCTTGTGAAGAGTGGTAAGATGCCATGAACCTATTGGCCAATCAGTGAACTGCTTCACCTCACCTCATCCCTGGCTATATATCTGGCAGTAGGAAACTTTGAAACCATTCAAACTCTGTCTTTCATAATGTTAAGAAAGGTAAACAAAACGCAAATAAAATCTTAACAAATAAATTGATAGAGTTATTTTTCCAAGTGAAGAAAAACGTAAAAAATATAGAGAAGATTCGTGTTAGAATCATTGATTTCACCCTTTTATTACATTATATGTATATATATATATATATATATATATATATATATATATATATATATATATATATATATATATATATATATATATATATTTGAAAGCGTCATACCACAAAGGGTACATAAAGCAACAATTCACTTGAGCACTTTCGTGTAAATCAACATTATCATATAAAGCATGAAGCTGTCCCTTCAACAAAGAACTCAGTGTAACTAGGTTCTTCTATAATAATAACTGGGCCTCATTCAGCTCCCACCACGACAAGTATTATGCTAGGTGTCGCACCTTGAACACGAACAACGACATATATTAACCTAAATTAGATACGTTTTATAGTGACTATGGATGTAAACTTTAACATGTAACAGTAACCAACTCAGTCAATAATACATGAGTAAATATAGTCAATACTGTGATTAGTAATAGTAATTAAAACCTTTAACTCACTTATACTTTGACCAAATCAGTATTGGTCAGAGTTGAAGGTAGAACGTCCACAAATATACCAAGAAACTCTCACACAAGTCACTTGATCACAGTCAGAAATCAATGGTCTGCAAGTACTGCAATAACAACGTCTTTCCTAAGCTTCAGAATTAAACAGCCTTGTGCGAAAATAAATAAATAACGAAGGCAAAGGTGTCAATGACAGACTAGGCTACAGCGATCAAGCAACTGCCGAAAAAAAGAGTACCCAACTAGACTTAGGTCCTTCAACACACGAACATCCATATAGACAGGACAGACAGACAGGCAGACAGACAGACAGCCGGATACGCCGACATTCATCCAGGGAGACCAACACCAACGGCTCTCTCCAGCAGTCGACATTTATCAAACATGGCCTGGTGTGAAATATTCAGTAGGGGGAACACAGGTGAATGACAAGCCTGATATTCTCTATCTCCCAGTCGCTGATCATTCTGGATATTTGATAACGAAACTCACAACTTGTGCTCTCACTGATAATAATAACAATAACATTAATACACAGGACAGTAATCACACTAACGTGACTGAATCAATAATTAAATCCGTAGGGGCCGTAATGAGGATTCGAATCTATGTATTCGACACCCAGACTTGAACCGCGGAGCCCACTCGTGGGGTCCGCAGTTCGAGCCTCCTAGAGCCTAGGTGAATGAGATAATAATAATAATAATTATAATAATAATTATAACAGTATTTGAAGATATTAAAAATATTAAGAGTAGTAGTATAATTTCAAATCAGAACAACAACAATTAAAATATGAATTATTTAATCATGCAAATATCTATATCTAAATAAGAGAGAGAATGTCTATTCAAAGCTGGAGCTAGCCAGATGCTTAAGGCTAGCCATACCCAACTATCACATATGATGCATGTGGGGTATGGGAGTGACATAGGCCTGTTGAGGTAGACACCAGTGCCACACTCTAAGGAATATCGGCATCTGACTCAACCCCCTTCCCTTCCATGTGCTTTTAAAGTAGCATTATCTAAAATAATTGTTGTGTTGACCGTAGACTTATCTATAAATTTTAATGCTTCGTTATGTAATATTTCTAAAAGGGGGGGGGGGGAGGAAGTAAAAAAGTGTGAGAAGGGAAGGTAGAAGTGAGGGGAGGAAAGAGGTAAAGAAAGTAAAGAAAGAGGGGAGATTGTGAAAGAGGGAAAGAGACGGGAATCTTGTGGGAGAGGGAGAGAGAAAGGGGGAGAAGGTGGGAGAGGATGTAGATTAGGAGAAATGGTGGAAGAGAATGAACCCGGGCGCCGCCGGATACCCGCTCTAGTTAATTATATATGGAAGGATGGCTGGGGTCTGCTTCATGAACGAGCGTTTGGCTGTAATCTGTTCTCAGGCTAAGCTCGTTAAAACGGCGGCCGACCCCCATAAGACACATTCGCATGGTTAGGTGATTAGGTTCTGTGGCAATTATTTGTATATGAAGTAAGTGGGTGAAGCATTTACAGAGTTGCGATTCGAACGGAGCTAAGTCGTCAGCGAAGCACTGTTCGAGAAATGTTCGAACGGATGAATTGTGAGTTGTGTGTAAAGCGTTTTTCATTCATAAACAGGGGAGGTTTAACGACTGGATTAACGACATTTGGCCTATGTTAATGAGGACGGGTTGTTGACTAACATCTGAAGACGGTGAAACATTTCCCGAACGGTGCTTCACTGACGTCGTCTGCTCGAAACGAATCTCCATAAATGCTTCACCACACAATGGTCAAATGCTCGTTAATAAGCCACCAAACCCAGCCCGTCCTTCAAACAAAGACCCCAAAGTTATTCCATGCACCCGCCAAACCCGCTGTTTATGAATGAAAAACAGTTTACACATGACTCACAACTGCTGATGTTCGAAAACTTCCGGAACAAGTGCTTCACTGACGACTTTTGTTCGAACTACAACTCTGTAAATGCTTCACCCACTTACTACAAATACAAATAATCGGCAACAGAACCTAAACACCTAACCTAACTAGTGCCTAAATATGCCCAATATGCTAATATATAATATTATTAACTTATATTTGAGAAAATTCATATTTTGAATTAACAGCATCTTAAAATTTATGAATGCGTCTTTGGGGTCGTCTGCTGGATAGAATGGACCTGTTCTGAGGACGGGTTGCAAATGCAAATAATCGCCGATAGAACCTAAGCCCAAACCCCAGCATAAGCATAAGAGGTTAGCATTCTCTAACATAGGAACATAACATAATATAATATACATATACATCTCTAACATAATATACATTATATATATATATATATATATATATATATATATATATATATATATATATATATATATATATATATATATATATATATATATATATATATGTCGTACCTAGTAGCCAGAACGCACTTCTATGCCTACTATGCAAGGCCTGATTTGCCTAATAAGCCAAGTTTTCATGAATGAATTATTTTTCGACTACCTAACCTACCTAACCTAACCAAATCTATCTTTTTCGGCTACCTAACCTAACCTAACCTATAAAGATAGGTTAGATTAGGTTAGGTAGGGTTGGTTAGGTTCGGTCATATATCTACGTTAATTTTAACCCCAATAAAAAAAATTGACCTCATACATAATAAAATGGGTAGCTTTATCATTTCATAAGAAAAAATTAGAGAAAAATATATTAATTCTGGAAAACTTGGCTTATTAGGCAAATCGGGCCTTGCATAGTAGGCTGAGAAGTGCATTCTGGCTACTAGGTACGACATATATATATATATATATATATATATATATATATATATATATATATATATATATATATATATATGTATATATATATATATGTCGTACCTAATAGCCAGAACGCACTTCTCAGCCTACTATTCAAGGCCCGATTTGCCTAATAAGCCAAGTTTTCATGAATTAATTGTTTTTCGACAACCTAACCTACCTAACCTAACCTAACCTAACTTTTTTCGGCTACCTAACCTAACCTAACCTATAAAGATAGGTTAGGTTAGGTTAGGTAGGGTTGGTTAGGTTTGGTCATATATCTACGTTAATTTTAACTCCAATAAAAAAAAATTGACCTCATACATAATGAAATTGGTAGCTTTATCATTTCATAAGAAAAAAAATTAGAGAAAATATATTAATTCAGGAAAACTTGGCTTATTAGGCAAATCGGGCCTTACATAGTAGGCTGAGAAGTGCGTTCTGGCTACTAGGTACGACATATATATATATATATATATATATATATATATATATATATATATATATATATATATATATATATATATATATATATATATATATATATATATATATATATACTACCCTACTCTCACAACCACACCCTCCCTACTCTCACAACCACACCCTCCCTACTCTCACAACCACATCCTCCCTACTATCACAACCACTCCCCCCCTACTCTCACAACCGCACCCTCCCTACTCTCACAACCACATCCTCCCTACTCTCACAACCACACCCTCCCTACTCTCACAACCACATCCTCCCTACTCTCACAACCACATCCTCCCTACTCTCACAACCACACCCCCCTACTCTCACAACCACACCCTCCCTACTCTCACAACCACACCCTCCCTACTCTCACAACCACATCCTCCCTACTCTCACAACCACACCTCCCTACTCTCACAACCACATCCTCCCTACTCTCACAACCACATCCTCCCTACTCTCACAACCACATCCTCCTTACTCTCACAACCACACCTCCCTACTCTCACAACCACATCCTCCCTACTCTCACAACCACACCTCCCTACTCTCACAACCACATCCTCCCTACTCTCACAACCACACCCTCCCTACTCTCACAACCACATCCTCCCTACTCTCACAACCACACCCCCCCTACTCTCACAACCACTCCCCGCAACTCTCACAAGCACCTTCTCTCCGCCCAATAACTCAATCACAATGACAGTCAATCAATCACCGAAGAGATCCACCTAGTCCTAACGTCTATTATATTTATCCTCTCTCTCTCTCTCTCTCTCTCTCTCTCTCTCTCTCTCTCTCTCTCTCTCTCTCTCTCTCTCTCTCTCTCTCTCTCTCTCTCTCTCTCTCTCTCTCTCTCTCTCTCTCTCTCTCTCCCCCAAACACATCATCATGCGGCAAAAACACCTAGGAAAAAAAGTATAGATGACTGTATCTCTAACTCAATCGATCGAACTCCGTCCCGATACCCTATATTAGGTTCGACTATCACATTACCCGCGCTTCGATTACTTATATTCAATAGACGGAAGAACCTCGCCTGCGTAGCTATCGCTATCTGTATATGTCTTACGATTTCGCGTATTGACGATACTTAAATAACGAGAAGAGGAACGAATTCCTTTAGGCAGTAAAGTGAATTAAATTGACGAAGGAGAGAAGAGGAGAATGACAAGATTAGTTACGAAATAATCCACAGGAAATTAAAAGCTAGAATAAAAGTCACAGCGGAAGTGATGATGAAGCATCATCACTTCCGTATCATCATATCACTTCATAATATTGATGATGATGATGATGATGGTGATGATGATAGTGTGGTGCAGTGGTAAGGTGTGCGACTTGGGAGTACCCTTGGTCGAGGGTTCGAATCCCCGTATTTCTCTAATTGTTTTTCTCACTAATAATAATAAATGTATTTACAAATAATAAATATAATTTAAAAAATAATTAAAATCATTTTAAAAATAATAAAAATAATTTAAAAAATAATAACAATAATTTAAAAGAAATAGTGAAAATAATTTAAAACATAATATTAGAAATAATAATTATAATAATATTAGAAATAAGAAGGAGAAGAAAAAAACGGACATGATAAAGGGGGTAAAAGAAAGTCGTCAAAAAATTCAAGAAGCATAATATTTAATCAACTCTAAAATCCAATGAAATTCCTAAAATTTAAATTGCAAATGTCATACTTTTTAATCACTATAACCTTCCCACCCCTTTCCCTCCTCTCCCATCACCCATTACACGCTGTTTCTTCCCTTCCCTTCTCCTCCCCTCCTCATCTCCACCCCCTCTTCCTTTTATCAACCCCAACCCCCCTACAAGAATGATATAGTGACCAGCACTGAACAGAGGTGGTGGCATTTCTAACACATGAAGAATGGCTCAACTGTCTCCAAGCTCTTCTATCTCATTCAGACTCTTTTCTGAAAATTCCATTTTTTAGAGGGTTGAAGAATCTAATTTAAAAAATGACTCTGGAAGTCATATCCCAAAAATATGCTAAACATTATGATATAAATTTACACTAGAGAACATAATAATTTTAGCTCTTTAAATTTGTTTTTTTTCACTTCAGTTATAAAATTATTTTACTAAATGGATACTGAGATTCATACTCGTGTTACTGTCACAATCCTTTAAGAACAAGGAGCACAGAACTGGTGTCACAGATCAAGAGTCACAGAATAGGGATTAAAGGTCATGTTGTACTATGTAACACAGAGCGTGACCTCCCTCTGGGACCTGGGACTCCATGGATAGATCTAGATATAGTTAGTCACTCATATCCCTTTCCAGTGCTTTTCATGACTTGTGCACATGTAGCGTGTCCCTATATCTACACACACCCATGAGGTAAAATACAAAGCTACAACACACACCTGCAAAACACATTCAGTACATGTATGCTAAATTCCAATAGTGTACCAGCAAAGAGCCACCACTTCAAGAAATGAGAAAGAAATAGACATTGGCTAAATGACAATTCCAACAATTTCAGTTTCTGAGCTTGCGGACCGGACTGAGGGAGATGAACCTTGTGAAACGTGATGAAAGTATAAGTAAAGTGACATTATCTAGACATAAAAAGTACTTATGATGAGCTGTAACGTAAAGAGAAGTCATATGTGTGGCAGAAGAACTAAGGTGACTGTCACTGCTCCTGGAAGGGTGTAGAAGGGCACCAAATAATGCAGAACATGGGATACACTTGGACCTGGAAGAACAACTCACCTACTCAAGCACTAACACTATTACTGCTGTATCAGCACTGATACGCTGTAATAATCTCCCCACTACTACTGTACTATTCTGTGAATTTGTCACAGGCCATAAAAATCCAGATTTGTTCCGCCCTAACTAAATTTTTCTATATAAAGGATATTTGGTATACTTTAGACTTTGAGAAATTACTCTTCTCATATTTTTTCAAGGATCGGGGAAAATATTACATAATAATTTAATTGTACTTCCTTGAGAAAATGACCACCATATAGCCCATGGATCTGTTGGAAAAATCATCAACGTTTTTCCGTTATTGCAAGAAATTGTTTAAGAATTACTTCAAGTGGTCGAGCCCCACTTGCCTTATCCTGCACGACTTGGACATCGTAGTTACTTTCTTCGTATTATGAGGAGCCCTCGCTGCTACATCCATTGGATATTTCGGAGAGAAGATAATTTCTTGTAATTCGCTGTCGGGCGGATTGACGCCTCTGACAGACGAAAACAAAATTGCAATCTGTTTGCAATACACCCGATATGACGCCCACAGTGACGGTGGCGCCAACGCCAGCGGCACCACCGACTACCCGTGGCTGCCGTTTATGTATTCTCTACTCCTGATATTAGCCTACATTCCTAAGGCAGTAGCAAAATACCTTGAACACACACCCCTACAGAAGTTTATCAGCGAACCCGTCGATGAGGCGTCAGACGTTCAATGCAAATTTAAACGCTATTGGTATGATAGTGTCGGTACGCATCAGGGACAGCTCTCAGCACCGTGCATAATTTCCCTCTCCTGGTTTGTGGTTAATGTTGTGAGTTTCCTGCTGTGGGATTCGTCGTCAAGTGGAACCTTCCACGAGATGATATCCCATTTCCCGTACACCAGGGACGCTGCAAATTTCAGCTATGAGTTCTCACGGGTCTTCCCTCCCACCGGCCTCTGCTCCATCACTCCCAAGATGGGACTAGCTGTTCAGAGTACAGAAAACTATGGCTGTAGTTTGCCATATAATTACTATTTCGGATTAATACAAATATGTTTATTTGGGATCTTTATATGTAAAATGATAATTAGTTTCCTTTGGTTCGTAATATATTTAACGAACTTATTACCATGTAGGCGCGGGGCATTGATGGTTACGAATGATTTAACAGAGTCTCAGCTGAAGCGTTTAGTGAAGGACTGGAATGGAGACGACCTGTACGTGCTGAATTGCGTGGCGAACATGGTGACAAACGATACAATTTGTGAGTGTTTAAATATGATTGTGAAATTCCAAGAGGAGCTGGGATCAGAAATTGAAGAGGTGTGAGACCACAGTTGGTATAGGTGGGACCACAGAGCCACAGCTCAACCCCCGAAAGAAGATGGACAACTAGGGGGAGTATAGTCCAGTCTTCAAGTTAAAAACATTAAGGTGCAGTCGACTAGGGCGCGTCTGAGGTCATCCCGGACGTAGGATCGAACCCTCATCACGGGCCAAGTGGATTTGTTTATTTACCATAAAGGATATTTATTAAGACTGGATTAAATTAAAACTCATGAGGAGGGGTGAGGCCACAGTCAGCATTAGCGATGGTGTGTGTGTGTGTGTGTGTGTGGATGGGTGTGTGTGGGTGTGTGTGGGTTACCTTGAGGTTACCTTGAGGTACTTCCGGGGCTTAGTGTCCCCGCGGCCCGGTCGTCGACCAGGCCTCCTGGTTGCTGGACTGATCAACCAGGCTGTTAGACGCGGCTGCTCGCAGCCTGGCGTATGAGTCACAGCCTGGTTGATCAGGTATCCTTTGGAGGTGCTTACCCAGTTGTCTCTTGAACACTGTGAGGGGTCGCCCAGTTATGCCCCTTATGTGTAGTGGAAGCGTATTGAACAGTCTCGGGCCTCTGATGTTGATAGAGTTCTCTCTCAGAGTACCTGTTGCCCCTCTGCTTTTCAACGGGGGTATTCTGCACATCCTGCCATGCCTCCTGGTCTCATGTGATGTTATTTCTGTGTGCAGGTTTGGGACCAGCCCCTCAATTATTTTCCACGTGTAAATTATTATGTATCTCTCCCGCCTGCGCTCAAGGGAGTACAGATTTAGGCTCTTTAGTCGGTCCCAGTAATTTAGATGTTTTACTGAGTGGATTCTAGCAGTAAAGGATCTCTGCACGCTCTCCAGGTCAGCAATTTCTCCAGCTTTGAAAGGGGCTGTCATTGTGCAGCAGTACTCCACTCTAGAGAGCACAAGGGTTTTGAAAAGTATCATCATCGGTATAGCATCTCTAGTGTGAAAAGTTCTTGTTATCCAACCTGTCATTTTTCTTGCAGTTGTGACGGCTACTTTATTGTGTTCTTTAAAAGTAAGGTCTTCCGACATGAGTACACCCAGATCCTTTACATTGCCTTTTCGTTCTATGTTATGATTTGCCTGAGTTTTGTACGTGGTTTCTGTTTTTATATTTTAAATTTTTCCGTAGCGCATGAGCTGGAACTTATTCTCGTTAAACACCATATTATTTTCTGTAGCCCATAGAAAGACCTGATCTACATCTGATTTGAGTTTTGCCATGTCCTCTATGTTGCCAACTCTCATGAAAATCCTAGTGTCATCTGCAAAGGATGATACAGTGCTATAGGTTGTGTTCTGGTCTATGTCCGATATGAGGATGAGAAAAAGTACTGGAGCAAGCACAGTACCCTGGGGGACTGAGCTCTTCACGGTTGATGGGCTGGATTTTATTTTGTTGACTATTACACATTGGGTTCTGTTAGTCAGGAAATTGTAGATCCATCTGCCTATTTTCCCGGTAATTCCTGTTGAACGCATTTTATGTGCAATAACACCATGGTCACATTTATCAAAAGCTTTTGCGAAATCTGTGTAAATTACATCAGCGTTTCGTCTGTCTTCCATAGCATCTAATGCCATATCATAGTGGTCCAGCAACTGCGACAGGCAAGAGCGCCCTGTTCTGAAACCATGTTGTGTCTGGTCAACATACTTCAGCCACGTTATTGTGACTCGCCGCCTGCGTTATTATCTTAATCTATATAAGAGAACATTAAGATTTTTTTGGAATACACAATAAGTTAAAAATCGACGAATGCTTGTTTGGGATCGACCGCTGCCTGGACGAGAATAGACTGATAGATCTGGGTAGTACTATTCTGGAAGAATAGAAGATAGATTACCGTTGGTAATCCCCAGTTGTTTATGTTCGGAATTCTTTTCAAGGGAAGATTGAGCAAATTACGGGATTGAGTAAATCATTACCACATTGCAACTAATTGAACAAGGGAATTAAAAGTCAAGATAATTATCCTAATTATCGTTTCAGAATTATAGCGGGTGAAAATTTATGTAGCATTGGATCCCGTGTTGAATAGCTGTCGTATATTTTTGTTTTTGCAGAAATCGAAGGTAATTAGAGTTTTGTTTCGCAGTTTACTATGTATAAATGGAGTAATTGGTATGTAAATGTAGATATGTGTGTGTGTGAGAGAGAGAGAGAGAGAGAGAGAGAGAGAGAGAGAGAGAGAGAGAGAGAGAGAGAGAGAGAGAGAGAGAGAGAGAGAGACAGAGAGACAGAGTGAGAGAGAGAGAGATAGAGAGAGAGAGAGAGAGAGAGAGAGAGAGAGAGAGAGAGAGAGAGAGAGAGAGAGAGAGAGAGAGAGAGAGAGAGAGAGAGAGAGAGAGAGAGAGAGAGAGAGAGAGAGAGAGAGAGAGAGAGAGAGAGAGAGAGAGAGAGAGAGAGAGAGAGAGAGAGAGAGAGAGAGAGAGAGAGAGAACACGATATTCACGACTGGAAAATACAAATTGGGAGACTGCTTCATCCTGAACCACCAACAAACCTTAGAAACCGCCCTAAACGAAGCTGAGAAACAAGGTTAGTAACTGCAAGAACAATGAAAATAGTACAAGAATACATATTCATTAGGAAATAAAGACAAGTAGCGAGATTTAAGGGATCAGATTAGAGAGAATTTTACAAGTGGGAATACCACAAAATTTTTTTTAGTTCATGATACTTGACATTGACTTAAAGAGAGTAGAGTTATCTTTCCAAATGTTTATAGACGATGGAAAACTGGAAAAGACTGCGTCTATACATTTCATTTAATCCATTCATTTTTTAATAGATTATGTTCATGTCTGCTCTTCTCTACTGTAGTGTCGTTAAGAGTGATTTCTTTTTACCAGTTTTGCATAGCTTCTCTCTCTCTCTCTCTCTCTCTCTCTCTCTCTCTCTCTCTCTCTCTCTCTCTCTCTCTCTCTCTCTCTCTCTCTCTCTCTCTCTCTCTCTCTCTCTCTCTCTTATCTTTACAAATATTCTCATTGCATATATCTTGTGCTTTATTATGTAAGTAATACGTGCATGTGTGGCGTAATTTCGCAGATGTTGCTAGCTTTATTTTGTTTACCTCGAGCTTCCAGGTGTAGTCTTCATTCCCCGGTCATTTCCAGGTCTCTCCTAACACCTGTGTATCTTGTGTACTCTCCTCCTGACATCTCAATCCTTACTCCAGGCCTCATTACTTGGCTTAAACACCTGTTGTCCACTGACTTCTTTGTCCACTACCACACTACACCATATCATCCGTTCTGGAACCTTTTCTTCATTTTTCATAATCGGGCATTTGTACTACATTGGTGGTAAGTGGGGTCATTATATTTGTATATATTTTTGGCATAACCTCACTCAAATGTAGAGAAGGAATGGTTCTGTACCATATGCTGGTCTAAGGTAAATAATTTAAGAAATATTAGGAATTATCCTCAGCCACAGGCCACGTTAATGGAGTTTATTTCAAATAGTCAAAAGTGAAATATGGCGTGTGATTGACACAGAGTTGTTAGTGAAAGAAAATAATGGAAAAGGAGTTAATGTGAAGAGAAGGAAACGTAGAGTATGTGAGACTCGTACTTTTGTTTGAGT
Organism: Procambarus clarkii; assembly: GCF_040958095.1. Classification (NCBI taxonomy): domain Eukaryota; kingdom Metazoa; phylum Arthropoda; class Malacostraca; order Decapoda; family Cambaridae; genus Procambarus; species Procambarus clarkii. The sequence continues at coordinate 29,844,407 of NC_091167.1, forward strand.
GCTTCTTGAGGGGTAGAAGTAGGGTGGGAAATGGTGGGAAAGGGGAGGGGAAAAGGGGGGGGATATAAATAGGTAGATAGAGAGGTGCTGTGTACACCAAGTAGGCTGTTCCCTGGTAGCGCAGGTTCGAATCCTGGTTACGCATTGAAACAAAACACAATGGCGCATTAACACATGTTGTGAAAATCCACAGATTCAGGAAACGCAGAACAGGAACAAACAAATTCTTTAGCCTTTAATCTCATATACATAAACAAACAGTTACACGCAATACCAAGGATATAAACATATTTTTGTTCGCGGCTGTGGCGTGCTCTGAACAGGGTTGGAACACTCACATATGAACAGTGACTGTGGCCACACATGAACAGTGACTGTGGCCACACATGAACAGTGACTGTGGCCACACATGGACAGTGACTGTGGCCACACATGAACAGTGACTGTGGCCAAACATGAACAGTGACTGTGGCCACACATGAACAGTGACTGTGGCCACACATGAACAGTGACTGTGGCCACATATGAACAGTGACTGTGGCCACACATGAACAGTGTCTGTGGCCACACATGAACAGTGACTGTGGCCACACATGAACAGTGATTGTGGCCACATATGAACAGTGACTGTGGCCACATATGAACAGTGACTGTGGCCACACATGAACAGTGACTGTGGCCACACATGAACAGTGACTGTGGCCACACATGAACAGTGACTGTGGCCACACATGAACAGTGACTGTGGCCACACATGAATAGTACCTGTGTATGTGTGCACCTTCCTAGAGATGCTAGGAAGGTACACACACACACACACACACAAACACACACACACACACACACACACACACACACACACACACACACACACACACACACACACACACACACACACACACACACACACACACACACATATACGAATGCCTCAATATTTGCAATTTATAACCAACATCCTTCAGGAATTCTCACAGCATCAGCCTCAGCTTCGACCCTCACCTCTTTAAGCCCACTATTTAATTATTTCCTCCCCCTCGTGTAGGTCCCAGACTTTATCTTCTGTAATCGAGATGTGAATTTAACCGCCTTCACCATTGTTGAAATATGCAATATATCAAGCAAAAAAAACAATATATATATATATATATATATATATATATATATATATATATATATATATATATATATATATTTATATATATATATATATATATATATATATATATATATATATATATATATATATATATATATATATATATTTATATATATATATATATATATATATATATATATATATATATATATATATATATATATATATATATATATATATGTCGTACCTAGTAGCCAGAACGCACTTCTCTGCCTACTATGCAAGGCCCGATTTGCCTAATAAGCCAAGTTTTCATGAATTAATTGCTTTTCGACTATCTAACCTACCTAACCTAACCTAACCTAACTTTTTCGGCTACCTAACCTAACCTAACCTATAAAGATAGGTTAGGTTAGGTTAGGTAGGGTTGGTTAGGTTTGGTCATATATTTACATTAATTTTAACTCCAATAAATAAAAATTGACTTCATACATAATGAAATGGGTAGCTTTATCATTTCATAAGAAAAAAATTAGAGAAAATATATTAATTCAGGAAAACTTGGCTTATTAGGCAAATCGGGCCTTGCAAAATAGGCTGAAAAGTGCGTTCTGGCTACTAGGTACGACATATATATATATATATATATATATATATATATATATATATATATATATATATATATATATATATATATATATATATATATATGATTATAGGATTGCACGGCAGGTGGCCATCGATCGTTCAGAATTTAACGATGACGTGAAAGGCATAGAAGTATGTGGAAGACTCCCGTTTTCTGTTTGAGTAAAGGGGAACTACTCAAAGCCTTTTTTTGCATGAAGTATTGTCGGTGACACGGCCTTGTTAGGGTAAGCTGTCGATATATTATATTTTGTGTATTCCTGCTTTAGTAATGGCGGATTGGGTCGGTTCAATTAGCTTTAGATAGTGGGTTACATCCTCCTCCTCTTCCCCCTTGGCTTTGTTTGTTCTGGTTCATGTGTTTATCCTTGCTTTTGTTAGAGGTAAATGATGTTCTCTCTTGGTGACGTCCGTAGTGCTCTTATTTGCTTGTATTGTGTGGTGTCTTTGTCTCAGGCTTTGTAAGTTTGTGTTTGTGTCAGTCAATGTCTGTATGTGTCAGTGTATGTCATTGTATGTTTATATCTATGCCAATCTATTTCAGTGTATTTCGATGTCAGCCATTACAATCTAAGTCATTGTATTGCAGTCAATGTCTTTGTCAGAATATATCACTGTATGTTTATATAAGTCTATGTTAGTGCTTGTCATTCAATTTCTATGTCAGTGTATATCAGTCTATATCTATATCAGTCTATATCTCTTTCTACGTAATTGTATATCAGTTCTCCTGAGTCTAATGAATAAGTTGTTTTTTCGTAATCTGTCGAATGATTTAATTTCGGTCTTGTCTGAGTCTCTTCAGAATCCCATTACACACATATATCCCTTTTTTTTAATTTAATTCCCTCATCATACGTCCGGTATATTTAAACCTGTCACACCCCGTGTCATGTCATATATGTGTCTAACAGCCCGTTTGTGCTGGATAGTTACATTTGAAAGTCATCATTTACGCTACAGTTAAATGGTAACTTAATCTCAGCTGAATAAAATTTCAGATAAACATTATATGTTTTAAAAGAGCGCTAATAGCATATTAAACATATGGAATATATAGACATGCGTTGCTGAAATATAGTTTGTGGTTGTTTAGTGGGTTTGTTGATGTAGTTTGTTGTTGTATTGTGTTTGTTGGTGAAGTCGGGTGTTGTATTGTGTTTGTTGGTGCAGTGTACGTCTTCGTATGATGTGTTTGTTTGCGTAGTTTGTTGAAAACCTGTAAGGAAAGTAAAAGGAAACCGGAATAGGAAGCATCAGGAAAGCAAATGGGAAATAGAAACTGGTAAAGAAGGCAATGAGAATAAAGAAAATGTGTGATTGAGGAAGTATGAACATGTACCAAAAAATTAATAATAGATTTGAAATAATGAATTAGATTAATTGTCATTACAAGAAATTCATCTGTCCGATTCACTGAAAACTGGGTTCATCTCTCGTGTTAAACTCCATTTTCAGCTCGTGGCAATACGAACACATTCGTCAAATCATGAAGTTTTCAATAATGAAAGTGAATTCACGATTCCCGGAACCTCCCTTGACGAAAATGACTTATGTGAGAAATACGATATTGTTACTTTCTGAATTGTTGACCTTCTGCGGAATCCCGACACTCGTTCCATTCCTGGCAATAGTAATTACGAATGAGTAATGATATTGACTTCACACAGACGTAATAACATGGGATAAAAAAGCCCACACATATAATTTTTGAAATTTATGTAAGGAATTTACACTAAGTCTTTCGCATTCACCTGAGTGCTTTGTCAAGGTCTGAGTGTGGGATTAGGACGAGACTTACATCTCAACGTCTAATCTCACATTAGACGTTGATATGTAAATCTCATCCAAACCACACATTCAGACCTTGACAAAGCACTCATGAGAGTGCGAAAGACTTGGAGTAAATCTATATCAATTATATAATTTTCGCAAATTACGTAAATTACGAATGTTATATGCAGACGATTGTTATATGTTCCTTGATGGATTAATATGTTCCTTGATAGAGCCCCTGTTGTTTGTGCACAAGCAACAGGGCTCCATCAAGGAACATATAATCTCCTTTCCAAACCATAGCCCTCACCAGACAAATCTTAACAAGCAACACAGAAATAATCGATAGATACAGCGATAGCAGGAGACTCGACATCAGCGAGGCACTACACATCAAAAAGTCAACACCAGCAACCAACAGCCAATTAATACATAACTATATTCTACCCACTTCAAGACCCCGAACCAACATAGAAGCAGCAAGAGCAAATATGGGCCAATAGGCCTTCTGTAGTTACTTTCATTCTTATGTTCTCATATGCAATATATACCCAATGCTTCGTGTTCTGGCTTTTGTCGCCTCACGCAAACACATTTGTGTCATATCACCTCACTCAACAACCAGTCCATACTCACTTACATGAAAGTATATTTCCTGATGAGATCAAATCATGCCAATCTCGGAATATCATCAACAGCAATGTATATTTTGCCCACAAATGTTGTATTTAATACAATTCGCTACAGTTTTGTGAAGCATGTTTTGAAATCATATCAAGTTGAATGCTTTTTGAATTAGATGTAGTGTGCTGATAGATGCATTGAGATAGTAGACATACAGCCAGCAAGTAGGCGTAGCTTGCTGGAAGATGGCAGTGTGCTGGTAGATACAGTCTGCTGGTAGGCTAAGTGTGGTGGCAGACACAATCTACTGGTAGACGCAGTCTATTGGTAGATGTAGTCTGCTGGTAGACAGAGTTAGATTTAGATACCCGCCTAGCCACCAACCAATATCTAATTTAAGAACACTTCGCAGCGCCAGAATATGTGTTCATTTTTTTCAGTGTAAAATAAGTAAACAAAATTTCCAAAGCGAACAAAAACAGAACAAATAAAATTAAATAACACGTATTATTTGCTGCGAGTTCAATTGTTATTTTAGATTTGCAACGATTAAATAATTCTTTACGTGACCAGGCGCGGTGGAATGAACCAAATAACACCATGGAAATAACTTCAATGTTCAAAATTAAATCGCTAAAACTCCCGTGTTGTTCAAAATTACAGAAATGGCAACTTGGTTGAATGTTCAAAATTTACATCTTGACAATACCCTTGAATTTTTAAAATGACATTATTGCCATACGTTTGAATGTTCAAAATTGGCCCATGGCAATGTAATTGAATCTGAACGTGCGGCCAAACAGTGAATCTGGAGTCAGACAGTGATCGTGGAGTCAGAAAGTGAACGTAGAGCCAAAGAGTGAACGTGGAACCAGAAAGTGAACGTGAGAAAATTTTATGTAATGATAAAACCGATTTC
>NC_091167.1:29849972-29899972 GCF_040958095.1 Procambarus clarkii
CTCTCTCTCTCTCTCTCTCCCTCTCTCTCTCTCTCTCTCTCTCTCTCTCTCTCTCTCTCTCTCTCTCTCTCTCTCTCTCTCTCTCTCTCTCTCTCTCTCTCTCTCTCTCTCTCTCTCCCTCTCTCTCTCTCTCTCTCTCTCTCTCTCTCTCTCTCTCTCTCTCTCTCTCTCTCTCTCTCTCTCTCTCTCTCTCTCTCTCTCTCTCTCTCTGAAACGATAACCAACATCTGTGACCAGCTAGTCACAGATGGATTTGCTATCACTGCTATCGTCATCGCGGGGGAAGTGGGGGGAGGGGTTGGCAGCGATTGAATATGGTCTGAAAAGGGAATTCCTTAACGGGGTCCAACATGTGTCCTAAACGGTGGAAGCACAAAAGGTTTCATTACTTGGCCTTAAATATACGTGACCTTGAAGGTTAAGGGGCTTTGAGGGTACGTGGCGTTGTAGATACGTGATTTTCTTGATATGTGACCTTGAAGATACGTGATTTTCTTGATATGTGACCTTGTAGATACGTGATTTTCTTAATATTTGACCTTGAAGATACGTGATTTTCTTGATATTTGACCTTGAAGATACGTGATTTTCTTGATATGTGACCTTGAAGATACATAACCTGAGAAATATATTATGTGAAAGATAGACAATTCCTGATAGATACATGTGGGTAGGCTTGCAATATACGCATGGGTAGATGTTTGCATGTGGACACACACACACGCATAAGAGTAAGTGGAGACATGATCACTACCTACAAAATCCTCAGGGGAATCGACCGGGTAGACAAGGATAAACTATTCAACACTGGTGGTACGCGAACAAGGGGACACAGGTGGAAACTGAGTAACCACATAAGCCACAGGGACGTTGGAAAGAACTTTTTCAGTGTCAGAGTAGTTAACAGATGGAATGCATTAGGCAGTGATGTGGTGGAGGCTGACTCCATACACAGTTTCAAATGTAGATATGATAGAGCTCAGTAGGCTCAGGTATCTGTACACCAGTTGATTGACAGTTGAGAAGCGGGACCAAAGAGCCAAAGCTCAACCCCCGCAAGCACAAATAGGTGAGTACAAATAGGTGAGTACACACACACACACACACACACACACACACACACACACACACACACACACACACACACACACACACACACACACACACACACACACACACACACATACACACACACTCACAAATACGCACACACACACGTACACACAAAGATACACTCCCACACATAAACACACACAGGGCCAGAGCGAACGAGCGAGAGAGAGAGAGAGAGAGAGAGAGAGAGAGAGAGAGAGAGAGAGAGAGAGAGAGAGAGAGAGAGAGAGAGAGAGAGAGAGAGAGAGAGAGAGAGAGAGAGAGAGAGAGAGAGAGAGAGAGAGAGAGAGAGAGAGAGAGAGAGAGAGAGAGAGAGAGAGAGAGAGAGAGAAGGGAGAGGGAGGGAGGGAGCAATATTGAGTACGAATGCGGTCCGTCTCTTAAAGCTGAGTTCCCCTGCCTACCAGTAGCAAGGTGATTCTAGCTTCAACTCCGCATGCTTGCATGCTTTGATACAACAATAATTATACATACACATATATATAGGTATAATTATTGTATAATTAATACATATAAATACATATACACTATTAAGAACAAACAAGGCAACTGGAAGACCTCCAAATGACTCAAGTACGTAACTAAACGACAGTTTGGGCTCTGCCAATGGCCAGACAAACCTCCTAGAGAGTACCACGAGGAACGAGAGGAAAAACAAAATGTGGCATGACTTGACGTGCCATTTTCTAAGACTGAAAACTTGTAACACTTGACCACACACACAGGAGACCTCGCACAGACCTTAGAACATGCTAAAGTCACGGAGGAGGAAAAGCAACAACACAGGAATGGGGAAGGTTTAGGAAGGATGTAAACATCGGAGTTTCACAGTGAGAGAAGAGAATGAAGAATTGACCGTCGGTGTTAGCAATGATCAGTACTGGTGCCCTTTTCTGCCTTATAGGTCATTGTACAGCAGTGTAAAGCAGTGTGCAGCAGTGTACAGCAGTGTGCAGCAGTATAGAGCATACGGTCGAGAAAGTAGATTCCTACATGTCAGTGTTATAGTAAATAACCTGAGTGTGCTTAGATCAAATCCAGAAATAGACTGAAACATGGATCAAATTTGCACAAATGGTCTGAAAGATAGAACACACCACAGGATTGGTCTCGGATATTTATCAAATTCCCAAAATGGTCTAACAGATGATATATAAAACAAATTCCAAGTATCTTCTATAAGACGAGAAAAAAAACTGAGAATGGTCTAAGAAATGGGGGAAAAAATGGCTGGAATAAAAATATTGCTCAACTTCAACCCAAGTAAACTGAAGGAGAATCAAATTTGGAGAGCACGAAAACGCCGCAAGACTAGTTCACAGGGAAGGGAAGGCAGCTCCACGAGCCCCTCCCTCCAACTGGGGATGAATCTAGAGTAGTCATGATTTAAACCATGGGATCTAGATAAGTAATGATGACTACTAAGGAGTATATATGATGCTGTTTTTCCTCTAGAGGCGTTTGAAGGGGCCGGGTGTAAACCGAGGCACTGCAATTGGGTAGTTTACACCAAGGCTGGTGTAAACAGTCTACCAGGGGGGTGGCCTGATGTATAAAGGTTATGTAGTACTCAACCCGTTCACAGGGATTCAACACGCTTCATATATAAAGTGGTTTAGGTTAACCAGAAGCGCATGCATCTCTATGCACCAACATAGAGCCTACAGAGGCCAGTGGGGGATTATTCCGTGGAAGCATCATTAACACAGTGCATATAATTGCAATAAAGCTCTGGATATTTTGACGCTGCGGTCGAAGCGGAAAGTTTGAGCTGCATTATGTGTGCTTTGCTCCCACGTGGTTCCTTGTTTGCCTCATGTTGAGGTCACTCCCACGTGGCTCTTTGCTTGCCTCATGCCAGTCTCCCACACTAACTGTGGGCATCAAAGCTGGCGGCATTAACCAGTTCCCTGACTTCATTTTAATTTCCCTCTCAACATAAGAGCCCGGTAACCTACTGTATATTCAGAGTCCGAGGTCTGACCCGCCCCCTCGGGCTGGTGTCTTCGTCGGGAGACACAACAAGGTCAGAGTAATGAGACCTTGGGCTACAAGATGATGATGATAACATGTGATATATCAACAACAAGTTGCTGCTCTTCGAAGCAGCATTTCGAAAGAAACATTGGCCTGGCCTTGCATTTCTTTTTTCAAGCGAGGCGAGTTAAGACAATGAAAGAGACTACTCAGAGGGGTCTATATTGCCGGTATGAAATCACTAAAACTCTTCACCTACTGGAACTCTGTGGAACCCCCTCAAACCGGACTCCACACAACGGAGACGAGAATGATATCACATAATATGCATGTGGGGGAAAATAGTAGAAAAGTAATTTCCTAAATATTCACATACTGTGAAATTTCCATATACTAAATTGAGAGATATGGTAGATTGAAACAGCGAGGGTCGACGATTCTTCAATCTCCTGTACAGCAAATATATAAAAAAAACTGTCGCTTGAACGACACTGGAAGCTTTCCAGGGAGAACTGCACAAGCAGGCGATGAGTCACAATAACGTGGCTAAAGTATGTTGACAAGACCACACACTAGAAAGTGAAGGGACGACGACGACGAAACTGCACAAGTTTCTGTTTGAGTTATCGCGGATCATCCTGGATGAGATGGCTATGTAATCCTTTGGACTGCAACGAAATGCTCCTTCATAGATCAATGAATCCCCAGGTTAGAGTAGGAGAAGGACTACAGAAGTAGTATACAGTTAATATGCAGGTAATCTACTGGCAATGAATTAATTTTTTGTTCAAAATAGGTGTTTTTTTCCCATTCTGTTGGAGCTGTTGTGGAATCCTAAGTTTCCACAACACTGGTATATTTTTCATACTGTGCAATCACTTCCCCGATAAGTTGTTCCTTGTTCCTGAATTGCAAGCTTCCTCACTGGCTAATTACTTGCTATACTAAGCTGCTCAATTTAACATACGCAACGTTAATTCAAGCTTCTGGAGTTTCTTAAAAAAAAAATACGCTAACGAAAGAAGAAATCAAATATTGCAAAAAGATATTTGCTACGGCATAAAGAGATCAGCTCTTGCAAGAGGAGGTCAGCTCTTGCAAGAGGAGGTCAGCTCTTGCAAGAGGAGGTCAGCTCTTGCAAGAGGACGTCAGCTCTTGCAAGAGGAGGTCAACCATTGCAAGAAAAAATACATTTAAAGAGTGAAGACATCCTAAAGTTCCTTCTTTTTTATTATATTTGGGAAACCTTTTTGCAAAGTTAGTGGCTATTTGCAGGATATTGCCTTGTGTACTGGACCTGCTGAAGTGTGTACGGGGTGTGTACTGGACCTGCTGAAGTGTGTATGGAGTGTGTATTGGACCTGCTGAAGTGTGTACGGGGTGTGTACTGGACCTGCTGAAGTGAGTATGGGGTGTGTACTGGACCTGCTGAAGTGTGTACGGGGTGTGTACTGGACCTGCTGAAGTGTGTATGGGGTGTGTACTGGACTTGCTGAAGTATGAATGGAGTGTGTACTGGACCTGCTAAAGTGTGTATGAGGTGTGTACTGGACCTGCTGAAGTGTGTGTATAGTGTGTGTACTGGACCCGCTGAAGTGTGTACAGGGTTGACCTATTGTAGTATGTACTGGACCTGATGGGGTGTATTCCCCTACTTGTGCTTGCGGGGATTGAGCTTCAGCTCTAAGACATCTATCTAGATATCTAAACCGCTTTGCAGCTCAATCTAGATATCTATTTAGATATCTAAACCACTTCAGACTCTATCTTGATGTCTATCTTGTCATCTAAACCACTCCACAGGTCTAGCCCTATTCATACATCTAAACTACTTCACAGCTCAACCTAGACATGTTAAAGAGGCCTCCATATATCCCAAACAAGATTTGTTATCAGAAAACACCATTAAATATAAACACTTGTTACGAATATTGACATAAATCATGAAATATACATATACTTATTTATTTATATATTCATATATATATTCATTACTACTATGTGCTTCGGAATAATAAAACGTACTGCAAGAATAATCTTCCGTTCACAGGTGACAAAACCAATTTGAATTAATGAGAAATTGTATTTAAAAAGAAATGTATTTGATGTTGGTGATAATGGCTCTGCGATTGAGGAGGAAGTGAATGTGAAACAAATGTCCTGGAGGCAAGTGATTGTCTGATAATTTTACCGAATAGAAATAGTATGGATGAGGTGTGTATTTATATATGAGTCACATATGAGAAATAGTATGGTTTAGGTATACACTTGAGTATGTATAACATAAGAGAATAATACGGTTGAAGTATATATACATATGAATATGTATATACATAATGTATCAGAAACGAAGAAGAACCCATACAGACTGGAATAAAAACAAGTGCAGGGTGAAGGATAAAAATATACACAGACAAATCTAAAACGAAAAAAATGAAAGCAAAAGGGAAATACAGGTAAGAAAGAAAAATTTCGTCATCTGCAGGTAATGTAAATGACGAAATTTTATCAAATGCGTACTGTGCACGAGGCTGTAAACGGCCTTAGTGACTCGGTATAAGAGGATGAGTTATAGGTATCCTGGGAGATGGTTGTGATGAGGAAGTATTGACTCTGGAGCTCATCACGTCACTCAGGTAACAGTCTGCCAGGTCTGATATCGTCTCCTTGAGCGATCGCTGGCCGCTGCTCACCTGTCACAGGTGTGTGACTACATTTACCGTTCCGTCACGGCCTTGTGGAACAGTTTCTGTTACATTGTTATGGGACAGGGTGTTTGCTCAGGTGTGTGATCAAGGTTTCCGGTTAATATATGAGTTATTTGTAATTTTTAGTCTTTGTTTATTATTATTATTATTAATATTATTATACATGCATTCCTATGCGTATGGGCAAGGCAAGTGAACTTAGGGGAAGAGCACAAGAAGGGAACCCGGATGTAATTGGACTCACAGAAACCAAACTCTCAGGAAATTAGTCAATTAGTCAATTAATCAATAGACAATTAGTCAGCAGAGTGTACAGGAATATATGTTCATCTTGTTATTTTGAATCATTAAAGAATTACTGTCACAAACATATGCCTTGCTAACAAGCGTTTCAGAGTCTATTTAAAATTAATTCTATGGCACATGAACTGAGCGTTCGCAGTGATCTTGATCCAGGTTTATATAGCCTCATAGCAAGACTATATATATCAGGATGAAGGTGTATAAATCTATATAGAAATATATTGATGGAAAATGCTGAGGTGTGCTAGTTTCTTTATAACTACTTGGTATAATTAGTATATGTATTAGTTACCCTTTAAGTAGTCTTCTCATCATTCAGTTTTTATATACTTTACTAGAAGGGGGGGGGGGGAGGGGCCCGGCTGTGCCTGGGTCTCTCTATACCTTTCATCTCTCTCTCATATCTCCTTCACTGTCCTCCTCTTTTCCCCTCTCCTGATCTCTCCACCTTTCTACCATATGGTTCTTAATGTGCGATACACACTTGTGGTACCTATAGTGTGGTAATTTATTCTATATGGAGGGAGCTGTGACTTGGTAGAATAACACCTGGTTGATTATACACCTGTTAGCGTATGCACCATGCAGAACACACACCTGATAAAATATATTCACCAGGTATAATATACACCTGGTAGGACATACACGTGGCAGAATCTACTCCTCTCCTGTGCTAGTGAGTTCGGGTATATGCGGCAGAGATTTTGATGTATTGATTTTGCAACTTGCACTGTGGTGATCCTAATAATTTTATACAACAGTCACATAAAAAAATGACAATCTTGAAAGTGTTCCCCCCCCCCAAAAAAAAATAATAATATTTATTTATTTATTTATTTATTTATTTATTTATTTATTTATTTATTTATTTATTTATTTATTTATTTATTTACAAACAAGAAGGTAAAATGGATTGTGTCAGCACAGATGAGGTTTTGTTGGTTAAGGATAATTATTCTCACAAAAGGAACTACACTTTTTTTTAGCAAGTCAGGAAGCGAACACCAAATTTCGAACCCAGTTTCCAAAAATTATAATAATTAATTCCTTTGCGAACGTACAGAAATGGACTGTTTGACTACACATACAAATTTTAACGTTATGTGCTTTTGGCATATTCTAAAAAGTCAATTAAAAAGTGGTATAGCAACTATGCAATCCAAACTAACCTGCCCTAGGCCCCCCCCCAAAAAAAAATATAAATCCTAAACCTAATGAAGGCAAGGTTAAGCATAATTTAGTACATATATGTACTAACCTAGGCCTCGGTAAGCTATGGTTTGGTTGCTGCATTGTTTCTCCTGGTCTGTATAAAAGCTATATTACAAAAGGTGACATTTTGGCGGCTGTAACAGTTAGCTTTTGTACGTTCGAACAACAATAGTAGCTATAAGTACTTTAAGTTTTTCTTGATTGGTTAAATTAACAGTGAATTTTAAGTTACGAGGTTGTTCCTAAGTCACATTTATTCTCATGTTACAGTTATTCTTAAAGAACTAGAGGCTAGGCTCCTTGGTATACAATGGTGAAGCAGGCTGGAGTAACTAGTGAGAGAGAGAGAGAGAGAGAGAGAGAGAGAGAGAGGGAGAGAGAGAGAGGGAGAGAGAGAGAGAGAGAGAGAGAGAGAGAGAGAGAGAGAGAGAGAGAGAGAGAGAGAGAGAGAGAGAGAGAGAGAGAGAGAGAGAGAGAGAGAGAGAGAGAGAGAGAGAGAGAGAGAGAGAGAGAGAGAGGGAGAGAGAGAGAGAGAGAGAGAGAGAGAGAGAGAGAGAGAGAGAGAGAGAGAGAGAGAGAGAGAGAGAGAGAGAGAGAGAGAGAGAGAGAGAGAGAGAGAGAGAGAGAGAGAGAGAGAGAGAGAGAGAGAGAGAGAGAGAGAGAGAGGAAGTGTCAGAGGCGGGAAGTGGTAAAGGAGGGGGCCCCACAGGGCTTGATCTTTGCACCCTTACCATTCATTATAAAAGTGAATGACCTTACCAGAGATATCGCATGACTATGTTTTTAGTTGATGCGAAACTCATGAGAACGTAAGAACATTTCCTGATACTACAGGCGGACCTAAAACCAACCAACTTGTTCAGGCAAGTGGTTTCTGGACTTCAATCACAGGAAGTGTCAAAGTACTGAATCCTGGTGTCAGAAGGAGAAAAGGAGAGAATGTCAGAAGGACGGTGTATACATAAAAAGTGGAAGGAAATTATATATATATATATATATATATATATATATATATATATATATATATATATATATATATATATATATGTATATATATATATATATATATATATATATATATATATATATATATATATATATATATATATATATATATATATATATTAACAAAACGAGAAGGTTCCTAGAGTGGACATTACGCCAGTATGCCAGCACATAAACACGGTATATAGGAATCTATGAAAGAAATCAACCTAAACCTTATTAACCAATTATGTTTGTTTATTCTTAAAATAGGGAGCTTCAATATACGGAACCCCAGTCCAGTTCAGCCCGAGACGAAGCAGAGAGAAAGATCTCATCACACCTTACGAGACAATTACCAGAGAGTAGAAAGCTGAGTTATATAGAGAGTTTAAGAAAGCACGACCTAATCACACAGTACTGAAGAAAGAGCAGAGGCGATATGCTTAAACCAAATACAAAGAATAATAGATTAAGTAGATCGAGATAGTATTTTTTCCAATTCAAGAAAGGTAGCACGCGGAGACACAGAAAATCCACGGAAACATTAATTAATTGAGTAAGCAAAAGAAAACGCCAATATTTAGTGCAGGTGGTAGGCTTATGGAACGGTTCTGGAAGCAAAAGTCAATTCACAACTTAAAATGCCCAGTATTGCAGTGTCTGAACGCAAAGAACTGTAAAAGTGCCAGTTACAGAAGACTAAAAGGCAGGACCCTAGAGCTAGAGGTCACTTGCTGCAAACACAGGTAAGCGGCGGCGTGTCGCAGCGTCAACTCTGGCTTGGACGTGGTAACTAAGCCCACTCAGGCATAGTTCCGGACGCCGCTGGCTGGGGTTCGAACACGCTGTTACCAGGATAGTGCTTCCGCCCAGCCAGTGCCTCCACAACGCTTCGTTCCCATTCTCCCTTCGTCCCACAATATAACGCTCAGCGATTCGTACCCAAAACCTCGTTTATAGGGACGCTCACTAGCGAGGCAAACTTTAGAGTCAAAATTCTGTGAACTATTTTGTCCAGTTAATGTCACTTTAACTTCAGATATTTAATGTATTTTTGGTATGTGTGTTACATCACTCTCTCACCTCTCCCTCAACCCTCTCTCTCTCTCCCTCTCTCACCAACTTCCCCCTCTCACCCCCAACTTTTCTCCTCTTCTCCCTGTCCTTCCCTCTTTCTCTCTCTCCCTTTCCCTTCCGGATCACTCTCAACCCTTCCTATCCAAACAGCCTCCGTCCACAACCAACACCTTCACTGTCCCTATCCCTTCCTCCCTGTCCCGTCACACCTTTCCCCTCCCACATCCACTCCAAACCCCTCCCATGACTACCAAAATATTTAGCATGGAATTTTTGTCAGAATATGCAGGGGCAAAAAAAAATTGCGATGCAAAAAATACCTTAAAGATTAAGGGAAGAGAGAGAGAGAGAGAGAGAGAGAGAGAGAGAGAGAGAGAGAGAGAGAGAGAGAGAGAGAGAGAGAGAGAGAGAGAGAGAGAGAGAGAGAGAGAGAGAGAGAGAGAGACAGACAGACAGACAGACAGACAGACAGACAGACAGACAGACAGACAGACAGACAGACAGACAGACAGACAGACAGACAGACAGACAGACAGAGTAAAAATAAAATGGGAGATGCTATTCCATACAGCTATACTTATATACAATCTAAACTGACGATTATATATTTAGAAACAATATGATTTGATATAAAACGTTGATTCGTCATATATACAAAAATTTCGGCAGTATTTTGTGTTTTGGAAAACCAAGATTTTAAGAGTATCGATATGTTTTCAACACTATTTTCCAAATGGTGTGATTTTTTTTAACGTGTGTGTGGGGGCGTTTGCTGAGCTAGGTAGATCTCTCGCAAAGAGGTGCTTCAGTTACCCAATAAAGCTGGTCTTATTTACCTTATAAATCACTTTACCTTTTCAGGCAGTTTAATAAGTAAGTCAAAACACTGCAGCTCATTTTTGGAGATAATTAACTTTTAACTGTTTTTAAATAAATTAATTCTGCTTCAGGTTATCATCACCTGCTTCTGTGTTTTAATGATCGATTAACAAACACTGTTTGTCGAGTTTTTCCTGCAAACTGATGTTTGTAAGACGGAAGAATTTAAGACTTCCCTTCAAAGCAGAGTCGCTTCTCTTGTCTGCTGCCCTCCACACGGCCCAGTTGTCAGAAATTCTGCTGACATTCGGGTTTGGTTTTGGGCTTAAGGCCCGCCAGCCTCAGCAGGGCTATTAAAAGCCATCACAATTGCTGACCGGCCAACCGTTAAGTGTATTTTTGTCCTGAAATATAGTCTAAGACTATCTTTATCTTGACTAGAGTAAACTCTCGGTGTATATACCCCGAGGTAGCGTGGTATATATATATGTCTCAGTTTGTATATATATAAATATACCTCCTGTTTGTTAATGAGTGTGTGTATTCCTTCTGCTGTTACTTTGTATATCCATTCTGCTGTTAGTGTGTATAGCCCTTCTGCTCTTATTGTGTATATTCCTTCTGCTTTTAGTGTGCATTTCCCTTGTGCTCTTAGTGTGCACAGTATATCCCTCCTGCTGTTAGTGTGTATATCCCTCCTGCTGTTAGTGTGTATATATAACTTCTGCAAGCAGCTATAACAAAGCTGCCGTTTACTTGTGTCTAAAAGGGGCAGCAGTGATGTGGTCTCATAACTTCAACTTCTCCTTGCAACTTGTGCAAAATTGTACAAGATCTCGTTTTGCAATTGCAAATGATGTCCAGGGAAAGATTCTGTGTCCTAAAGCTGAAGTATGGAGAATTAAAGCTATTCTGAACTTGAATGATATTTAAAAAGAAAGCAAATTCGATAACCGGTAATTATGAGGAAGATTTCGATGTTATTGGCAGTGTTGGAACCCTGTTTTTGTGTAGATAACTCATAATCTCTAACTCATAAGCATTAGGGATGCTTTTGAGTTAGAGATAAAAATCACATTGGAAAACGGTTTACAAAATCTGCCGCCAACACACACACACACACACACACACACACACACACACACACACACACACACACACACACACACACACACACACACACACACACACACTGCAATTTCTTCATAGCTAGGATAAAATATTTATGGTATTTTGCTACTATTAAAAATGCATTCTGGTGTGTGACAATACAACACAAAATACATCAAGATATCCCATTACTTGATGTATCAATGAGCTTCATCCCGTATCTCATCTCTGCTTTAGGGATGCCTCACAGCTTCAGGACATATTCCTCCCTCATTATACTGACTCACAGCTTCAGTGAACACATACTCTCTCATTATACACCCTGACAGATTCACGGAACTCCTACCTCTCATTTACACAGCTTCACGGCTTCAAGAAGCTTATACCCGCTCATTGTACTACCTCACAGCTTCAGGGAACTCATACTTTGATTATACAGCTTCACAAACTCGAGGAACACAAACTCTCTTCGTATCTTCACAACTTAACGGAAAAAATGCAGCTCACCATTTACTTGAGACATATTAAATTCAATCATTGCAATCATGTAACAGGACACTGTTACTGCCAGCTGGTAAACACATCAGATATTTGCATGTGAGTGAATTAATAAGAATTAAATAAAGTATAAAGCCTGCTTCTTGCTTGAAATGTTCACTGAATTAAATCGTCAATATTGAACGTTCTAATGAATTAATTGCTTCAAGTCTATTCAATATAATCTTTCTGCTAATTTTGGAATTCAGAGAAGCTTACTTAAATATCGTTTGTGTTAGCGGGAATAATATATACCAGAATACCTAAGAGACTCCATGGGATTCATGATTCCAAATTCGCGGAAGGAGCCGGTCAGTGGGACACTCTTGCCAATTTTCACCCTCGGCCAACTCTTCCAAACGACGGCAAACAGGCCAAATAGGATAGTCTCACAGTGGAGAACATCGCCACATCATTGCTGGAGGCAGCTTCCAGGAAGGACAAAGCGCGTCTTCTAGCCGTGCAAGCTCCCCATGCCGGGGACTTCCTGGTGGCAGTCCCTAATTCCACCTTGGACACCCGCCTGGACCATCGGGCCCTAAGTATTGGTGTTGCCCTACGCCTTGCCGCCTCTATGTTCACCGAGCACCGGTGTATTTGCGGCCATGCACGGGCAGACCAATACGGCAGCCATGGTCTCATCTGTCGTAAGTCACAGGGAAAGATTGCCAGACATGAAGCAGTCAATGACATCATCAGGAGAAGTTTGGCTACAGCTGGGTGCCCAGCACCAAAGGAACCTCAGTTGTGCACACCTGACAACAGCTAAAAACGCCCAGATGGAGTCACCCTGCAACCATGGAGGGAAGGTAAACAAGTCGTGTGGGACTACACGTGTGCATCCACATTGGCTGATATCTATCTACCTTACAGCAGAGTTGAGGGAGGCGGGGCAGCCACCTTCAGGGAGATCCAGAAAACCAACAAGTACAGAGACCTAGAACGTTGTTACAGGTTCATCTGGTCTCCAATCTCGAAAAGGCATGACAGACTGAATGTCATTCACTATAAGAGATATAGATTATACAGATATAGGTTTGTAAACAGTGTCACTGTAGATATTCTGCTGTGTTAGTGGGAAATATAACCATAAACGGTTTACGAGTCCACAACATTTTCTTTAAGTTTATCATATCTTCTTTGTTCTCTGAGTCTCTTTGTTTGTTTGTCTGCAAGTAATTGTCTATTTCTTTGTCTCTCTCTCTCTCTCTCTCTCTCTCTCTCTCTCTCTCTCTCTCTCTCTCTCTCTCTCTCTCTCTCTCTCTCTCTCTCTCTCTCTCTCTCTCTCTCTCTCTCTCTCTCTCTCTCTCTCTCTCTCTCTCTCTCTCTCTCTTTACCTATTTTTCCTTCAGTTGAAAACTGTCTACATTTCAATCTCCTTGCCAAACCCTGCATTTTAATTTCCTCCTGAGTGGTCAGGGAGCGTCTTAAGTCAACTTTTACCATCGCTGCGATAACCAACTTTGCAATTTCGCAAGAATAGTAATTTTTCAACTTTTCATTGCTTTCAATAATCGTAAATCCGTGTCGTATGAGGCGCTTTCCCATCCCCCTTGACAATATCGAGCCCAGCTATATCGCTCCCCTTATTTCAGCAGTAAATCCCAAGTTAGTGTTATGTAATACCAGGCTCTTTGGGATATATATATATATATATATATATATATATATATATATATATAATATATATATATATATATATATAATATATATATATATATATATATATATATATATATATATATATATATATATATATATATATATTTATATATATATATATATATATATATATATATATATATATATATATATATATATATATATATATATATATATATATATAAACATTATCTACATCTTCCTCCCTCAAGAATAAACCAACATCACCCCCCCCCCCAAAAAAAAAATATTCCTCGTCTAATTACCTGTGGCATAATAAATAAATAATAAAATAAACCAAATAATCATTTCATTTATACGAACAGAATAATTTCTGTCATGCACAATACGCGAAATTGTTGAACGCGGTTTAGCAAAAGACTGGCGACGAAACCATGCAATCATTTCAACAATTTTAAGGTAAAATGGTTTTCAATATATTTTTTTTCGCATACCAGAATTTGATATTGTCCAATGAGCAGGAAAATACCATCTCTCGTTTACACTAACCAAGACATTAATATATAATAATAAAAAAATAATGGTAATAATAATTTTAATAATAATACTAATAATAATAATAATAATAATAATAATAATAATAATAATAATAATAATAATAATAATAATATTAAGTTCATAAGAATTATGGAAACTGCAAGAGTGGGCCTACTGGCCCACACCTGGTGGACCTTATATATATTACCTTGCTATGATTTCGGGGCTCATCGTCCCCCCATGGCCCGGTCCCCTATCAGTCCTCCTGGTTGCTGGACTGGTCAATTAGTCCAGCAACCAGTTTGATTGGACTATATCAAACCAAACTCATTCATTCATGTGTGTATCTTACGCTTGAAACAACCCGCGTGTATTATGTTTCCCGGTAATCTGTTTCAAAATATCAACGACCCTGTTTCCATCCCAGTATTTACCCAGGTCTTTCCTAAATCTAAACTTTCCCAATTAATATATATATATATATTGAATCGTGCTCTAATTTATCTTATATGTAATGCCTTATCAATATCCACTTTGTTATGTCCTTTCATCCACTTGAACTCTTCACTCGTTTCACACCTAATTCTTAGCCTTTCAGTATGATGTAAATTAAGATTTTCAGTTTTTTCTTCATATGGAAAACTTTTGTTTCTTGGAATTAACTTTGCAATTCTCAGGTGAACGCCTTCGTGTGAATTTATGTTCATTTTGTAGTATTATGATCAAAATTGAACGTAATAATTCTAATTGGAACCTACATGAGTAAGACATATTACATGAATAACACATGTTTTGTTTTAAGCCTTCTGGAAATATATCCCCGTATCGTATTTATCTAATTTCAAACATTAATGCTTTGATTCTTGTCATTAATTTCCTATTAATCATGACTCCCGGGTCATTTCGCATTCAGACATCGCAAATTCAACACTATTCAGGCAACTTTATCATCATAACCTAACTTCAAAACTCTACATTTTTTGTCAGCATTAAATTGGATCTGCCACTCTCTCGTCTATTTTAAAAAGCCTATCTAAATTGTCTTCATGTGATTTTGAGTCTTCTTCTGAATTAATTTATCGCCCAATTTATGTATCGTTTGCAAATGTGCAAATATTGCTGCTCACTCGTTGGTCTAAATCGTTGATATATATATTATGAACAAGAGAGGTCCCAGAACAGAGCCTTGGGGAATCCTACGTACAACTGTTCCCCACTCTGACTGAACTCCATATAAAACAGCTCTTCGTTTCATTTGATATAATTATGTTCTTATCCATGTTAAGGCAGCACTTCAATACCATGAGCCTCCACCTTTCTAAGCAGTCTTTCGTGAGGTACAATATTAAAATCTTTGCTTCAGTCAAGGTACACACCGTCACAATCTTTTCCACTATCAGCTGCCTCAATTATGCTGGCATAGAATTAAATAAAATTTGTCAAACACGAGCAGCCCTTTGTAAAACTATTCTGTGAATCATTTATTAATCTGTGTTTTTCAAAATGTAGACGAAAGGATTTTGCGATGATTAATTCAAGAAATTTTCTCACAACATTTTATATTCTCTACAATTCCGGTACTTCGGTTGATTAATTAAATATGAAAGTCAAGGGTTAACTTAGCTCTTCTTTACATTCTTTCAGGACCATGGGAAAGACTTTGCTCGGTCCTGGTGATTTGTTTGGCTATAATTTGTTATTTCTGTTTAATAATTTCTTCTCCTTGTATTGACTAAATAATTTCACTGGCTTTTTCTCCCCCACCTACAATGATATGTTCAAGAGTAGGTAAAATGTCTAGTTGTTTTCTAGTAAATTTTGAGATATAGTAGTTATTGAAAAGGCTAACCATTTTTTCCCATTGTCAACTAACTGACCTATCTCAGCTTTTAACGGCCCAGACTTTTCTCTAATCTTTGTCAGTTATATCAGAAATTTGTTTGGGAGATTTGTCTTCACCTGTAGGCCTATATATACTTCATAGCTTCTCTTTTGCTTTAGTTATTTCTTTGTAACATTTCAGCTAGTTTGGTAAATTGTTATTCTAGATTTACTTTCCCATTCTTAATCTTTTAGTATATAACTATCTTTTCTAATCATAAGGTTCTTAAGTCCCATGCTTATTCATTTCAGGTAATTGTTATTCATTCTAATCAACTTACAATGCATACTAAGTTCCTGAGCTTTACCAAGAATATTCTGAAATAAGTTAAATTTGAATCTACATTATAATCTTATGTCACGTCACCCATCGCTAGATTCATAAGATGTGCCCAGAAGAGGCCACCTCCCATGTTTAGATCTGTCAAGTCAATCCTTCTCTTGAAATTCCTTAATCCCTCAAAATAGTGACATATTTATCAAGAAAAGTGCTTCAGTTCTGAACTATGTTGAGAACTGTAATATATTTGTTGGTTGAAGCTATTGTGGTGACCTTAATAACCTTCCAGTGGTTGATAGCCATTAAGCCAACAAAAAATTATTTACTTAAATTTTAATTTTAATGATTTAAGACAAAAAAGTAATATTAAAAACAATTTATGATAATAATTTGGAAAAACGCTACCATTGCTATTTAAATAATCAAACCTGGAAGTTTTTTTTTTATAAAAACGTCTTTTTTTCAACACTGTTGAAATAAATTCTTGTTATTCTTATTTATTCTGGTATTTATGAAGGTGTTTGAATTATTTTATACTCGTCGAGTTGTAATTAATAAATATATGAATAAGTGATTGTCAGATAGCATATCTGAAATTTCTCATCACAAAAGCAGTTAAATATTCGGAAAAATCATTGGTATTTATAAGTACGCTCATCAAGGTTTTATTAATGATAGAACATTATTTTGTTCGTGAAGAAATATTTTCTTGTTCGCTTAGAAACATTTTCTTATTGACAATTAAATGCTTTCTTGTTTGCGATGAAATGTTTTCTTCTTCGCAAAGAAATATTTTTTTCGTTCACAAAGAAATGTTCACACTGGAAATGTTCGCTGTTATCGACAAAGTACCAATGAAGAACATGCAAACTTTTGCTAATATAATTTAATCATTTGTAGACAAATATGAGAAATCCATGTGCATGTCTCTCATGAGAACTGCATTTTTCGACTGCATTAAAAATACACATATTAGGTGAGAGAGAACAGAGTGATGCTCCCTCCCCCACTACCTTATACCTGACCAGCTTGTTCTCTGGGTGGACATGCGTACAAATTGTTCGGTTTAGCCTGCAAAATTCACTCCTTGTAATATATTTCGGTTCAGTCGTGGGTAGCGAGTCACACCGTACAATTTTTAATGGTGTTTAATTGTTTTTAACGGTCATTCTTCTTCTACTTAATCATTAGGATTTGTAAGGTTCCATTCCCTGCGTACAAATACATTTTTTTTACATTGCGAATTTTTGTTGTCTGAGAATTAAATTGTGTTTTTAATTAGTTCTTTCTCGCTTGTCTCCCATCGAAATTTAATTATTTTGCATTTCTGAAAGATATTTTGTTCCTGTATTTTCTATTGAATGCAAGACACAAATGTCCCATATAAATAAATATCTATATATATATATATATATATATATATATATATATATATATATATATATATATATATATATATATATATATATATATATATGTGTGTGTGTGTATATACTGTTTAATATTAATTAATCTGCTTAATAACACAAAATGAGTTAAAATTTGGTTGCATACAAAGTACGGAGATATTTGCTACAGGCTGTCGAGATCCTCCAGCTCCTCAGATGGCGACTAGGAACCCGGAATGCAATGCATCTCCCCTCTGTATTGCCACGCTGAGGCGCTGGAAAAGAAATCTTGCAGCCCTGGGTCGCTTATTACTTCGATTAGCTTAGAACCCATATCTTTAAAAACAAAAAACTAGTGGCATTCTTAGCGCCAAGCACCAAATGTCTCGGCTGCAGTAGGGATAAAATTGTTGTGGTGAGGCAGTTCTCTGTGCTTATGAGTCTTGACTTATTCCTTGAGGGGGTGTCAGCCCCACCCACAGATGTGTAATAGTGAAGATAATGTAGGTGTTGCCCATGGTTGATATGTATGTGTAATCCCACACCAACTGCTTGCCATTCTTCAAGGGCCTCACTGTCAAACTATCTGGGCGACAAACAGGGACATTAATTACTTGGTATTAGGTAACGCCGGGGCTCTCTCTCTACTGGACATCCAGTTGTAGTAAGGTTCCTCTTAGTGATGTCGTTAATTTCACTGTGACTTTAGTCCCTATCCTACCATTTCCAATCGCTTCACCCCCCTTTCCCCACTTCACCCCCCCCATTCCCCACTTCACCCCCCCCTTCCCCCACTTCAACCCCCCCCCCCTTCCCCCACTGAATCACCAGCAAAAGACTGAATGATAAAGGAAAGGTGAGCCGCCGCAACAAGGCCGATCGCCCCACGCTGGTTCGACTGTAATCCTCTTACCTCCTAAATACCCGTCCCTGATATTCGTAAAATAATATAACAATTGAACATTTATAGTCCCTAACGAATACTTGTTAATACATATTTCATTTGAAAGTCTATTACTATCCAGTTCTTCGGTCGGTGGTTTCATGTATTCGTATAATGTTATGTTCGTCACGCTATGACAGATAAATATGATGAAAAGGTGACTTATATTCATTAAGGAAAAGACATTACAGTCGGGACAAACCCTCAGGTCTATGTCTCTACTAATAAAAGATATATTTGCATCATGTTTGTAGAGGTAATAAATTGAAGGGCGAAAATTCATTTCGCAAGAAATGCATTGTTGCAAAGAGACGATGCAGAATGTAGTCCTTGGGACAGATGCATTTGCATAACGGTAGATAATGCTAGACATGCACTTACAAGCACTTTGATCAAGCTACTGCTTCCTTGTTCATAACGTAGATTTTCACCCATATAATTTTTCCAGAGTTGTTAATTTTGTATTTTTCATTCAATTATTTTTTCATGAATGAAAATTTTTTCAAAGATATGTTTCATATATATATATATATATATATATATATATATATATATATATATATATATATATATATATATATATATATATATATATATATATATATATATATATATATATATATATATTAGTATATTTTGGTAGCAGGCTTTCCTGTAGACATATATTATTTAATATGACCGAACAAGTAAGATTAATAATTCTAACACGAATTTTCTCAATCTTTCGTACATTTCTTTTCACTGTTGGTGGTAATTCAAAAATCAATTCTCCAAAATATAAAATGAAATAAAAATAAATTTTGTAGAATTGATTTTTGAATTACCACCAACAGCGAAAAGAAATGTACGAAAGATTGAGAAAATTCGTGTTAGAATTATTAATCTTACTTTTTCGGTCATATTTAATAATATATATATATATATATATATATATATATATATATATATATATATATATATATATATATATATATATATATATATATATATATATATATATATATATATATATTCCTTTGGAAAATAGATTCGTAAGTCTTGATGAAAACTAACGTGATTAGAGATTAAGATTGCTTGAAAGAGATAAGTTAGGACGAAGATAATGTTATACTGTCAGTTTTTATTACCCAGGGGGGCAGGGGTGGAGGTGGGGATCCCTAGAGGGTGTACATTGAGATCCAATGCAATCCATTGAGATCCAATGGAATCTATTGAGATTCCATTTCCATTGAGATCCAGACTATTTGCGATTCCCGTCAGTCCCTGAGCCCATTATGTGCCTCTGTAACCCTTTCCACTACCGCCCACAAAATGGGTATGAGGTGTATAATAAATGAACTAAACTAACTAACATGCCATCGCTGGGGGTCAAAGCAGTCACGGGTCAACTGACCTCGCTATGGTCAAAGCTTCTTTGACCTGCCATGACCATTTTTCAAGTAATTTCAACTTCTTCCTCCTCCCCTACCGAAGTCCAAGTCACATAATTCTCCTCTATACCGCATCTTCGCTACATCGAAGTCGTCTTTATCATGCAAGTTACGAAGTCCGAGCACCTCCTTTATTGCCCATTACTGCTGGGCTATTCATCATTTTTATGACTCATGTATTTACTATTGGTGTCTGCAGAATGGTGCTGTTAACTCTTGGATCCCCGCCTGTCTTTCCTTTGGCTGTCTAATATACTAGCTTACAACCTATTTTTCCCTCTGTCATAACTACTGAATCTCTCTCTCTCTCTCTCTCTCTCTCTCTCTCTCTCTCTCTCTCTCTCTCTCTCTCTCTCTCTCTCTCTCTCTCTCTCTCTCTCTCTCTCTCTCTCTCTCTCACACACACACACACACTCACTCACATTCCCAGGATGTATCTCATAGTGGCTGTCCATATACATATTTTACTGCTTAGGTGAAAAGGGACATCAGGTGAAACAAACTCTGCCCATTTCTTTCTGTCTCGTCCGGGAATCGACCCCGGGCCCTTAGAACTACGACCCCCCGAGTGCTGTCCACTCGACCGATTGAATTATTGTGTGATAATCAAGCGTTTTGTTCCTTGCTTGTGTAACACCTCTCAACTTTTAACAACTTTCAAATATGTCTAAAAATGTGCAGTGTGTCAAGCCATACGAGACTCGGTGACACAAGACTTGAGTTGGGACTAATTTTCCGTCTTAAAAAGGCTATTCGTACTGGGCTAACTTCTCCAGAAACTAATTCAGTATAGCTGAAACGCTACAAAACTGCCAGTCAATGTTTATAAACCCCCCTACGCAAGTCCTCTCTACTTGTATGAACCACATCTAGACTTCGCGTGAACCCCCAGGACCCCATTCACCCCAGGACCCAATTCTCCCCAGGACCCCATTCACTCCAGGACCCCATTCACCCCAGGACCCCATTCACCCCAGGACCCCATTCACCCCAGGACCCCATTCACCCCAGGACGCCATTCACCCCAGGACGCCATTCACCCCAGGACCCCATTCACCCCAGGACCCCATTCACCCCAGGACCCCATTCACCCCTGGACCCCATTCACCCCAGGACCCCATTCACCCCAGGACCCCATTCACCCCAGGACGCAATTCACCACTTATCACACACTACAAATTATCATGGTTCGCATAAGCTAGATTTTAACCCTGATAAACCACTCTACAAACCATCTCAGGGCCCATTACCACTTTACAAACCATCTCAGGGCCCATTAACCATCCTACAAACCATCTTAGGGGCCCATTAACCACCCTACACACCATCTCAGGGCCCATTAACCACTCTACAAACCATATCGGGGCCCATTAACCACTCTACAAACCATCTCAGGGCCCATTAACCACTCTACAAACCATCTCAGGGCCCATTAACCACTCTACAAACCATCTCAGGGGCCCATTAACCACCCTACAAACCATCTCAGGGGCCATTAGCCACTCTACACACCTTCTAAGGGGCCCATTAACCACTCTACAAACCATCTCAGGGGCCCATTAACCACTCTACAAACCATCTCAGGGCCCATTAACCACTCTACAAACCATCTCAGGGCCCATTAACCACCCTACAAACCATCTCAGGGCCCATTAACCACTCTACAAACCATCTCAGGGCCCATTAACCACCCTACAAACCATCTCAGGGCCCATTAACCACCTTACAAACCATCTCAGGGACCATTAACCACTCTACAAACCATCTCAGGGCCCATTAATCACCCTACAAACCATCTCAGGGCCCATTAACCACTCTACAAACCATCTCGGGGCCCATTATTAACCACTCTACAAACCATCTCAGGGCCCATTAACCCCTCTACAAACCATCTCAGGGCCCATTAACCACTCTACAAACCATCTCAGGGTCCATTAACCACTCTTCAAACCATCTCAGGGCCCATTAACCACTCTACAAACCATCTCAGGGCCCATTAACCACCCTACAAACCATCTCAGGGGCCATTAGCCACTCTACACACCTTGTAAGGGGCCCATTAACCACTCTTCAAACCATCTCGGGGGCCCATTAACCACTCTACAAACCATCTCAGGGCCCATTAACCACTCTACAAACCATCTCAGGGGCCCATTAACCACTCTACAAAACATCTCAGGGCCCATTAACCACTCTACAAACCATATCGGGGCCCATTAACCACTCTACAAACCATCTCAGGGGCCCATTAACCACCCTACAAACCATATCAAGGCCCATTAACCACTCTACACACCTTCTAAGGGGCCCATTAACCACCCTACACACCATCTTAGGGCCCATTAACCACCCTACAAACCATCTCAGGGCCCATTAACCACTCTACAAACCATCTCAGGGCCCATTAACCACTCTACAAACCATCTCAGGGGCC
This sequence comes from Procambarus clarkii, assembly GCF_040958095.1. Classification (NCBI taxonomy): domain Eukaryota; kingdom Metazoa; phylum Arthropoda; class Malacostraca; order Decapoda; family Cambaridae; genus Procambarus; species Procambarus clarkii. Next base: position 29,872,332 of record NC_091167.1, read on the forward strand.
CATTAACCACTCTACAAAACATCTCAGGGCCCATTAACCACTCTACAAACCATATCGGGGCCCATTAACCACTCTACAAACCTTCTCAGGGGCCCATTAACCACCCTACACACCATCTTAGGGCCCATTAACCACCCTACAAACCATCTCAGGGCCCATTAACCACTCTACAAACCATCTCAGGGCCCATTAACCACTCTACAAACCATCTCAGGGGCCCATTAACCACTCTACAAAACATCTCAGGGCCCATTAACCACCCTACAAACCATATCAAGGCCCATTAACCACTCTACACACCTTCTAAGGGGCCCATTAACCACCCTACACACCATCTTAGGGCCCATTAACCACCCTACAAACCATCTCAGGGTCTATTAACCACTCTACAAACCATCTCAGGGTCTATTAACCACTCTACAAACCATCTCAGGGTCTATTAACCACTCTACAAACCATCTCAGGGTCTATTAACCACCCTACAAACCATCTCAGGGTCTATTAACCACTCTACAAACCATCTCAGGGTCTATTAACCACTCTACAAACCATCTCAGGGTCTATTAACCACCCTACAAACCATCTCAGGGTCTATTAACCACTCTACAAACCAATTTGGTACAAATAAACCTCTCTCTTTAGCGACGTTCATCACCGATATCCATGTTCATGATGGCTATCATATGTATTATTCGTGGGTCGTAGATTGTCGCTTGTCCGATTAATCAACATTAACTGCAACACGGCCGCTGAAGCCTCGCTGAAGCTGCAACATTCCCTTCATCTGATATATTTACTGCACGATATCGACAGTATCACAGTAGACTGTGAATAGGAATTTATCGCAGCAACTTCATTAAATAATAATGAAAATAATAAACAAAATACTCGAGACACAGAAGTGTTCAATTTACAACAAATAATGAAAACAAGTCATGAATATATATATGTGAAAATATAGAGGAGATAATGAAGTGAAGGAAAACATGTTGTTGAACATGACGGTATGAAAGGTAAAGGTCTGAAACTTGTATTTCTCTATGGAGTAAGTTATAGAAAGTATGGCAGGGGAGGGAGGTGTATATAGGAGTGGGGGGAGGATGGCAGGGAATTGGGGGGAGAGGGAATGAATGGCAGGGAATTTTTGAGAACTCAAAAACTCAGAGTGGGTCCAAGGTACATGGGGAGGGGGGAGGGGGGAGAAGGGGAGGGGTTGGTGTTGTCACTAATGAGGTTGTACCTGTGTTCTCCAGAGTGAAACAATCTTTACTCGTGGGAGACACTAGAACCTGTACTCCCCCAGAGTACATCACTCTGTACCCGTGGAAAGAATCGACAGTAGAACCTCTACTGAATGCTAAAGAAAAGCCATACAATAAGACCCAGAATGAAGAAACTGCGGGTTCAAGATAGCTCCCTTTACAAGACTCAAACAAACAGATTAACACTGAGGCGAGAGACGGAATGTCAACACCTCAGCAGAGTCGTCATGTTGACACTCATTATACAGAGGAGGAGGTGATGATATGCTCATTATAATAATGTAAAGTAATGATAAAAAAGTAATGATACTCATTACTTCTCTGGTGGGAAATTTGTGTCTGTTGCGTGGGTAAACTCACCTATCTGTGCTTAGCTAAGGGTGGAAGCGGGTTTAGTTGGGTTCCTGCTCTTGGGTCCCCGTCTGTTAATCCTAAATCCGACCCTCATATCTACTTCTCTAGGTGAGACGCCTTCATAGGGCCTCCCATATACAGTTAAAAAATATACATGCATTCATACTCGTGTAAGGAATTTGCCTCCGTGTATCAAACCGTCTGTCTGTATTCACGTGTATATTCACGTATATATTTACCTCACGATCCACTATCCCCCCCAGTGGACTACTACTACTACTACTACCAGTGACTACTACTACCAACGTCTCTCACTACTATAATTACTACTACCAAAGTCTGTCATTAATGTTAAGAAATACTTCCACAACTTTAACTTCTTCTACCAACAGATATCAGAACTATTAATATTACTAACAACATCTACTACTACTACTACTACCATAGTCAAATGCTACCACTACTTTGACTACTACTATTAGCATCTACTAACATTGCTATAACTACTATCATCACTATAACGACTATTACCTATAACAAATGCTACCAACATCTTCCAAAACTACTTCTAATATCTACCACATTCATAACCACAACTACTGCTGAGATAGAGATCTTGTATTTCAAATTATTTCAAACTCACAAATTTAAGACGATATAGAACACTGAGACGTCGACCAGAACCAGTCTGTTGCTGTTGTTGTTAAAGATTCGTTACCTGGAACAAAGTTCCAAGTAGCACGGGCTATGGTGAGCCCGTAGGGGAGCTAAAAGAACCTGTCGTTGCTAATTACCTTAATTGGCCTCCCTCGCCCCTATTTCGTTAATTAAGGAAAGCTTGTATTCCTGCCAATATGTGCTAGGTTATTCTAACTCCTTCACTAATGCCATTAACATTTAAGAATAAAGGAGGTCACAGAAGGATTGTATTTAACCATTCGTAGTCGTGTGATTATCCAATCGCTCCCATTCGTGTATTTATCCATGCCATTCGATTTATGTAATTATCCAACCTACACTTGAAATGTTTCAGTGAGTTTCTAAGTGAGTTTCAGTGAGCTTAAAACTGTATTGTCTCAAAGGGTCTGCAAACCCTTTTCTATCCCAGTCTATATATATATATATATATATATATATATATATATATATATATATATATATATATATATATATATATATATATATATATATATATATATATATATATATATATATATATATATATATATATTTATTTATTTATTTAGATATTTATTTATTTATATATTAAGAGTATAGCATGGTCTACCTTCTATATTAGAGGGAGCATTCTCCACTCGCATTATAAGACCAGTCTGCCGGCAAGAACCATCATAGAAAACTGAAGTGTTCAGCGGGGGACTCATATAATGATAGTTATTCTAATTATTCACGTACACATAATTTTTTCCCGTGGTTTGATCGTTTAGAAATTGTATTAAGAAAGTTAGAGTTAACATACTTGAGAATTTTATTCTATCTTTTCTTGTTCTAATGTTTAAAAGAAAAAATGTTTCACTTCATATATATGATATATGTATAATATAATTCCTACCCTCCCACCTCTCTCACTTTTCTTCTCCTATCTTCCTCTCTCCTCTCCTCTTTTTATTATCTAGCGCAGTCTCTCCTTCTTTCTCCCTGTGCATCGCCCCTCGACCATTCTCCCTGTTTCCTCTCTCTCTAAAACGTAATATTACGAAAAGATGAAAAAAAATTGCCGAAACCTCTACGGAAAATGAATCCCTGGTTTCAGAATTAATCGAAATCGCTTAGGAGCCGATATTTCTTAAACGGAGGGCAGTGTGGCCGTCGTGACCCAGCCTATGACTGTCATATACCGCTCATGTGTCATCTTAATAAGTTTGGTTAAGCTTCCACAAAGTGTTGGCCTCCAACATTTGACAGATATATACTCTTATACGTTTTGTACTTATACGTTTAAAGGCACTTGTATGCATACAAGTTCATATTCAGTTGCAACAATTTTATAACGATACGAGTGCAAAAAATACAGAAGCTTAGTATAATATGATACAATATCATCTTTGACTTACTGAAAACAATCAATACAATGTTGATGCAATGATTCAGGACTAAACAGTAATTAGCGATGAAAATGTTGGTGTTATCAGGCAATTTAACTGGCGCTGAATTTTCCCATAACTTTGTCTTGTTTGCAGTTTACGGATTACGGATTCTGATTAACTCTGAAATCAGGTGTGTGTGTGTGTGTGTGTGTGTGTGTGTGTGTGTGTGTGTGTGTGTGTGTGTGTGTGTGTGTGTGTGTTAGAGAAATATATATAGTAGAAAAATAAAATTGGTTAGAAAGGCGGGGCCCAAGAACTAATGGCTCGATTCTGCAGGCACAAATAGTAAATACACACACACACACTACCAGTACCATCATCACTATCATCAACACCTGAAACCATCATTAATTACCACCACCAGTTACCACCAACATCGCCACCACCACCACCACCCACCATCACTACAACCACCACCCACCACCCACCATCACTACAACCACCACTACAACCACCACCACCACCACCACTCACCACCACCCACCACCACCACCATAAACACCGGCCATCAACCTCTACCCACTCGTGGCTAACGGCACAGCTAACCACCAACCATTCCTCCACCAAAAATATCTGTCACACTGAACGAGTTACTTCCTCAGGCTTGACGACGAAGGCAAACAATCACCCTTGTGGCTTTTCAATATTAGTTTATATATATATTTTGTGTTTATGATTAATACCAACACAGCCACAAGGGCTGGGGAGCCCTAACACTGGAAAAGCTCATTGCAACCCACTTGAAAAAACTGGATTAGGTGGATTATATTAATTATATTTTATTATTTTATTAAAGCACAAACATCACAGAAAATAAAGCCTTGTGGATGTAGTGTTCTCTTTATTAAAATAACCAACTCCTTACTTAAAAGTCCAGAGTTTGCATTCTGTTCGAAAATGGTTACTTTAATTCACTACTGAAATGGGACCAGGGTGCGAGAGAGGGGTAGGAATAGAGTCCAATCACTTGTGGACGGTCGGGGATTGAACGCCGACCTGCATGAAGCGAGACCGTCGTTCTAGCTTGCAGTCTATTAATAAAGGCAAAGATAAGAACTGCTGAACACATTATCATTCACAATTATTGTCTGGAAGATACTAGTGAGATACCAGATACGAGATTCCTGTTAGGCTCGTAATACACTTATAAATAACAACACAAAACAAAAATATCCGCATCGATTTATGGAAGGAAAACACTGTATGGAAAGATAATAGTTTTAGAACACAACTACGGAAATAAAGCAAGAAAAGAGAGATAGAGAGCGAGATAGATAGATAGATAGAGAGAGAGAGAGAGAGAGAGAGAGAGAGAGAGAGAGAGAGAGAGAGAGAGAGAGAGAGAGAGAGAGAGAGAGAGAGAGAGAGAGAGAGAGAGAGAGAGAGAGAGAGAGAGAGAGAGAGAGAGAGAGAGAGAGAGAGAGAGAGAGAGAGAGAGAGAGAGAGAGAGAGAGAGAGAGAGAGAGAGAGAGAGAGAGAGAGTGTGAGAGAGAGATAGACAGACTGCACATTCCTCGTTAGGCAGAAAGCATTAAGACATTTTCCCACACAAGAGGTTCCTACTCAAGCTGGAGAAGCAGGCAGGTGTTCCCGGAAGAGCGAGAAGAATAGTGAATATTGCGTGTCGGATTACCTCTCGGGATGATTACAGAAGAGAACAGCGAGAGGGGCTGAAGATCAGAGAGGGCTGAAGATCAGAGAGAGGGGGTGTGGGGAAAGAGGGAGGAGAGGGAATGACCAGGGGGAAGCACAAAGGACTTAGACCTCTGTACCTTAGATCGTCATGTTCCTTGTTCATGACGACCACCTGACAGTACATTGTTTCCTCCCCTTCGTGTGAATGTCAACCAATGCTGACGCGATGACAGAAAGGGGAGCCGAGCGGACAGCACGCTGGACTTGTGATCCTGTAGTCCTGGGTTCGATCCCAGGCGCCGGCGAGAAACAATGGGCAGAGTTTCTTTCATTCTATGCCCCTGTTACCCAGCAGTAAAATAGGTACCTGGGTGTTAGTCAGCTGTTACGGGCTGCTTCCTCACTCAAACGAAGCTTGACGCACTCTAGAAGAGCTCAGGAAAATAGCTACTGGACTTTATAGTAGTCAAACGCTGATGAGAACAATAATACGAGTGAGAAAACCTGCTTATTGGTGTGAGAAAGAGAGAGAGAGAGAGAGAGAGAGAGAGAGAGAGAGAGAGAGAGAGAGAGAGAGAGAGAGAGAGAGAGAGAGAGAGAGAGAGAGAGAGAGAGAGAGAGAGAGAGAGAGAGAAAGAGAGAGAGAGAGAGAGAGAGAGAGAGAGAGAGAGAGAGAGATAGTAGGCATTCCTAGATCCAACACCATAGACATATACACACACACACACACACAGGAACCTTCACCCGCGAAAACACTAATGGAACAGTTGACGTTCCAGAGTAGGAAAGAGTTCGTCGAGGCCCAGAGAGTGGAAACTCCTCACCTGCACTCTTGCCGTCTAGTCAAAGAATGATGACTAGGAGAGGGAGGAGGGGGTGTGAGGTGGGGTTAGGGGGGGGGGATGATGGGGGAGGGGGGTGGGGGTGGATATGGGGGGGGGGGGGGGGTGGGGTGGGGGTGGATAAGGGGCGATAAGAGTCCCATACAATTGTTTCAGTCCTTTTCAATCGTACATTTTCGAATAGAGAAGGGGGGAAAGGGGGTGAAGAGTAAAGGACCAAGGGGATGGAGACGAAGGGGGTGTCAAAGGAGAAGAGGAGAATAGTATATAACAGCTGGTATATAACGTAGTATACTATAACATCATAGTATAACAGCTAGAAGGAAGGAGTGGGAGGAATAGCCACCCCTAGTATGTAATATATATATATATATATATATATATATATATATATATATATATATATATATATATATATATATATATATATATATATATATTTATATATATATATATATATATATATATATATATATATATATTATATATATATTGCTGAGGCAGTAATTGAGTCATCAACATGTACTCAATAATTCCTGCTTCGGTGATTCAACTATGTATTCATGAACACACACACACACACACACACACTGCTTGGAAACAGGAGGCCAAACACAGGATACAGAATAGGAGATGAAGTACTTCATGAAACTGACAGAGAGAAAGATCTAGGAGTTGATATCACACCAAACCTGTCTCCTGAAGCCCACATAAAAAGAATAACATCTGCGGCATATGCGAGGCTGGCTAACATCAGAACGGCGTTCAGGAACCTGCGTAAGGAATCATTCAGAACCTTGTATACTACACATGTAAGACCAATCCTGGAGTATGCGGCCCAAGCATGGAGCTCGTAGCTTGTCAAGCACAAGACGAAGCTGGAAAAAGTTCAGAGGTATGCCACTAGGCTAGTCCCAGAACTAAGAGGCATGAGTTACGAGGAAAGGCTGCGTGAAATGCACCTCACGTCGCATGAAGAAGGAGGAGTAAGGGGGGGGGGACGGGATCACTACCTACAAAATTCTCTGAGGAATTGACAGGGTAGATAAAGATAAACAGTTTAACACGGGTGGTACGCGAACAAGGGGACACAGGTGGAAACAGTACCCAAATGAGCCATAGGGACGTTAGAAAGAACTTCTTCAGTGTCAGAGTAGTTAACAAGTTGAATGCATTAGGCAGTGATGTGGTGGAGGCTGACTCCATACACAGTTTCATATGTAGATATGACAGAGCCCAGTAGGCTCAGGAATCAGTACATCAGTTGATTGACGGTTGAGAGGCGAGACCAAAGAGCCAGATCTCAACCCCCGCAAGCACAACTAGGTGAATACAACGCGGTGAGCATACACACACACACACACACACACACACACACACACACACACACACACACACACACACACACACACACACACACACACACACACACACACACACACACACACAAACACACAAACACACACACACACAAACACACACACACACACACACACACACACACACACACACACACACACACACACACACACACACACACACACACACACACACACACACACACCATGACACACTTCCTCAACGCAGCGTGACCAAAAAGCAAACAATGCTTCACCGCAAGAAACAGTTCCACACAACACAGAAATAGCTACATTTGTTATGTCTATATATTTGCCTACACCTTTCCACCTGGACTGGTCGGTAGAGCGATGGCCTCACATCTTGCGGGCAGGAGTTCGAGCCCCGATATTCCAAGTGGCCTGGACACCGTTCCAATACTACTCCCCACACCCCACCCCCCTCCGTGCTCATATAACCCCGCTAATTGTCCTCACATTCCAGCTCCTTGGCCTCATAATAATCCTTAAGGGCTTACAGGGCTTTCCAAGCGCTGGATGGCTCAGTTGTGAGGCGGGACCAAAGAGCCAGAGCTCAACCCCCGCAAGCACAACAAGGTAAACACACACACACACGCGCGCGCCCGCGAGCGGTGCTAAGTACCATAACAGTTCCGTTTCCTGTCCGGTACGGGGCGGAGGGGTACCATTACTGGCGTCAATGGGCTGTGTACCGTTCACTCGCACTATTTCTTAGGAGGAAAAATCACAGTTGCACGCGCGTGTGAACCAGTGCTGTTTCCGGCGTTGTTTTGGCGTGCTTGTCTGGCCCGTTGCTTGTTGCTCCGATGGCTTGTTGATTGCCTGTTTGTCCTCCTGGTTTACAGTTTCCCCTGACTGGTTATAGTCGTGTGGCCTGGCTGTTTACTTGCTTTACCTGCCCTGTTACATAGCATGATAGGCTGGTAGGATATGCTGGTAGGATGACTGTGGCTGGTAAGATGACTGTGGCTGGTAGGATATGCTGGTAGGATGACTGTGGCTGGTAGGATGACTGTGGCTGGTAGGATGACTGTGGCTGGTAGGATGACTGTGGCTGGTAGGATGACTGTGGCTGGTAGGATGACTGTGGCTGGTAGGATGACTGTGGCTAGTAGGATGACTGTGGCTGGTAGGATGACTGTGTCTGGGAGAATGACTGACTGGTTGTCTGGTAGGGATGACTGGTTGGTATGCTTGAAGACAAACAGGTAAGGAGAGTGGCAGGTTGGCTGTCTATTCCCGCTAACCTCTTACAGTCCCGTTACGAGGTAACAGCACGTCGCTAGCCCACTGGGTAATGGAGGGAACTTTCCTCAACAGCTGTACCGCCAGGTCTGTGTTACACTTCAGTATTTCGCTAACCTTATTGTTTTCCTCCTTCCTCTAAGAAAGCCAAGAGAGAGAGAGAGAGCGAGAGAGCTACGCAATTGAGTGCCTTCTCTAGTGCGTTAATGTGGGGGGGGAGGGGGGTTGCAAGGCCTACACATGCATTGAGGGGGGGGGGAGGGGGGGGGGTAAGGAATGGGGTGGGGGGGGAGAAGTAATCAGCGCCTCAGCAGTCCGTTAGTAGGTAAGGCAGAACAACGCCAGCATTATGGTGGAGATGGCTAGGAGTCAGTCATTCAACTCTTGGTACTGGCTGGCTGGCTGACTGGCTGGCTGGCTGGCTGGCTGGCTGGCTGGCTGGCTGACTGGCTGGAGGAATGTACATGCTGAGTCACTGATGTTACCTCTTAGGCTAGTCTCAGCTACTTGATAACAGAGCTCCTGTTTTTCCTAATTTGTTTTTATGTTTTTGGGGGTATTACATGTTTTTTATTCGTGTTTGTGTTGTGTCTGGTAGAGTGAGGAACCGTGAAGGGGGGGGGAGGGGGTGGGGGGAGGGGGGGGGGGAGGGGGGGGGGAGGGGGGGGGTTTGGGATGTAGCATTTTCCAGTGGACACATTTAGTCGTGGTTCTGCTCCAGACACCTGTGATTGTGGTTCTGCTCCAGACACTAGTGATTGTGGTTCTGCTCCAGACACTAGTGATTGTGGTTCTGCTCCAGACACTAGTGATTGTGGTTCTGCTCCAGACACTAGTGATTGTGGTTCTGCTCCAGACACTAGTGATTGTGGTTCTGCTCCAGACACTAGTGATTGTGGTTCTGCTCCAGACACTAGTGATTGTGGTTCTGCTCCAGACACCTGTGATTGTGGTTCTGCTCCAGACACTAGTGTTTGTGGTTCTGTTCCAGACACTAGTGATTGTGGTTCTGCTCCAGACACTAGTGATTGTGGTTCTGCTCCAGACACCAGTGATTGTGGTTCTGCTCCAGACACTAGTGATTGTGGTTCTGCTCCAGACACCTGTGATTGTGGTTCTGACCCAGACACCAGTGATTGTGGTTCTGCTCCAGACACCAGTGATTGTGGTTCTGCTCCAGACACTAGTGTTTGTGGTTCTGTTCCAGACACCAGTGATTGTGGTCCTGCCCCCAGACACCAGTGATTGTGGTTCTGTTCCAGACACCACTGATTGTAGTTCTGCTCCAGACACCAGTGATTGTGGTTCTGCTCCAGACACCAGTGATTGTGGTTCTCCTCCAGACACCAGTGATTGTGGTTCTGCTCCAGACACTAGTGATTGTGGTTCTGTTCCAGACACCAGTGATTGTGGTTCTGCCCCCAGACACTAGTGATTGTGGTTTTGTTCCAGACACCACTTATTGTAGTTCTGCTCCAGACACCAGTGATTGTGGTTCTGTTCCAGACACCACTGATTGTAGTTCTGCTCCAGACACCAGTGATTGTGGTTCTGTTCCAGACACCACTGATTGTAGTTCTGCTCCAGACACCAGTGATTGTGGTTCTGCTCCAGACACCTGTGATTGTGGTTCTGCTCCAGACACCTGTAATTGTGGTTCTGCTCCAGACACCAGTGATTGTGGTTCTGCTCCAGACACCAGTGATTGTGGTTCTGCTCCAGACACCAGTGATTGTGGTTCTGTTCCAGACACCAGTGATTGTGGTTCTGTTCCAGACACCTGTGATTGTGTTTCTGCTCCAGACACCAGTGATTGTGGTTCTGCTCCAGACACCTGTGATTGTGGTTCTGCTCCAGACACCAGTGATTGTGGTTCTGTTCCAGACACCTGTGATTGTGGTTCTGCTCCAGACACCAGTGATTGTGGTTCTTCTCCAGACACCTGTAATTGTGGTTCTGGTCCAGACACTAGTGATTGTGGTTCTGCTCCAGACACCAGTGAGTGTGGTCCTGTCCCCAGATCTGTGGACATTCTGGATATTAGTGAAAACATTAAAACTATTAAGGCTTAAACTTGACCAATAAATATAACAAAAATGCGACCAAGAATGAAGTTCGTGTTCGACAAAGACAGCCCAAGTTTTACATTAAATGAGGAGACAATTAGAATTAATGATATTCTATTGATTTTTTTTCCACTGTGAATTTATTATAAATAAAATAAACGTAAATTTTTTCGTTCCTGTCAAAAAATTATATTAACATAATTATGAAATAAATACAGCATGTTTATAACTAGCCAACCAGTTAATTTTCAAACATAAAATTACAATGTTTGTAATTTTTGATTAACAGTATTTAATAAATAAAAATAGACACTAAAAAGCTACACGAATGTTATGTTCTAGAGTGTGAATAAATTATTATTTATTAACCCTGCTGTTTTACGCGTTTATTTTGTAATTTATCTGACGATTTAAGAATTATTTCAAGTATTTCTCGAAACAGAAAAAAGGTTTCAAATAACCAAGTTAGAGAGAAACTGACGACCTGGACTCAGTTATAATGATAATAATAAATAAATATAATAATAATAATATTAATAATAATAATAATAATAATAATAATAATAATAATAATAATAATAAAAATTATTATATTTGTAAAATAAATATTACAGGGAGTCAGAATACAATTTCTAAATAACAAGAATTTATATTTTCATATTTTGTTTACAACCAGTCATGAGAAATGAGTGTCATCAACACCGCTGTACACCTGTTCAGTCCAGTCAGAACTGTAACGATTCGTACAAGTTGCTACGAATATTGCCTCTCATTCTGGTCCAAAAGAGCCGTTCCTCAGAGATTAGCACTTTCAGAGATCTCAAGTATAGAGGAAACTGCGGAAGCCTTATTGGACCATACGAGGCACTTGGAACTATGTGAATCACTGAAATAAAATCAACTATTCGGAGCAGTTACGGTAGTCAGAAGTGGAATTGGTGGCACAAAACTGGAAGATGGCGATGCGGGGGGAAGGGGGAGGGGGGGGGAGAAAGAGCTGAAGCTCAACCTCCGCAATTACAACTAGGTGAGTACAACCAGGTGAGTACAACTAGGTGAGTACAACTAGACGAGTCCTCATTTCAATCATTATGTCCCCTCTACTTGTGTCTTCCCCCCTTCCCACTGCCTCCCCCACGTCCCCCCCCCCTCTACTAACACCCCATCCCCCCTAATTCCTCCCCCTTCCCCCCTTGTCCCTATTACGTCGGAATAATGTCAGTCGTGGGGTTGTACCAGCCACACACTCGCCACAACCACAAAATACAACCAATATCCTCTAACCCAAGATATAACTCAAACTGACATCCATACAGTCGATTACCTCCAATAACTACCAGAACTAATCTTTCGCCTTTTATCATACCAAAGGAATATTTTCTCCCTTTATAAATATATTAAATTGTGTGTGTGTTAGGCATTGTTAGGTAAAGTTGATGCAGCTGAACGAAACACATTTCGAGCCATAGTTTCGAACATGGCCAAACAGATTATAAACCAAATAAATGAGTAATAAAGAAACTATAAAAAATATATATATTTTGACGAGTCGTCATGTGAGTTATTTGTTGTGAACCCGACGGTCCGTTGTTTTGTTGATGGGTTGGCCAACTGTGTCTACTTCCGGGGCTTCGGGTCGGGCGGGTCGGGTAAGGGTCGGGACGAGTACCTGTTTAAATAGGCATTTGTGGCCAGGATGATGAGGTCTTTGGAACCTGGATAATATATATCATTATATATATAAATATAATGATATATGTTATCATTATATTTATATATATGCGTGTCTGTACTGTTACTTTGCACAATTATTATTATTATTATTATTATTTTATTATTATTGTTGTTATTTTTATTATTATTATGTGTGATATTATTTTCCAATTTATTATACACGTTTGAGACAATGTTCCATTGTCAAGAGCTCACTATTTAAGTGAAGACACACACACACATGCACATACACACACACACATGCACATACACACACACACACACACACACACACACACACACACACACACACACACACACACACACACACACACACACACAAAGAGCCAGAGCTCAACCCCCGCAAACACAACTAGGTGAGTACACACACACACACACACACACACACACACACACACACACACACACACACACACACACACGATGTCCCCATGGATTCTAAGAGGTACCTGGAGCATTGTGTAAACTCATTGCAATAGTCTTCAGCTACTCATTAGAAATAGGGGAATTTTTCCTAACATTTACTCATATACAACACATATAGGTACCAATCGATTCCCTGACTGATACCACTGTACAAGAAAGGAGGAAGTCAGGAGTCACTGAACTACAGACCGGTACCACTAACAAGTATTCCCTGTAAGATATTAGAGATATTAATCACAGTTAGGGTCGTCTAACAATTGAATGTTGTTTCCAATCCTTCAGGAACTTAAATTAAGATCCCGTCTGAGCCCTGTATTCATGCTTTGAGAAACCTATTATTGATTATGCTGCTCCAGCATGGGAATCCTTTCCTAAAGAAGCACGAATCAAAAGTTGAAAATGTCCAAAAATATGCAACACGGCTCGCTCCAGGGTCGACGGGACTGAGCTATGAAGAAATACTTAGGGAACTGGACCTCACTACACTGGAAGGAAGAAGGAATTGGGCAGATATGATAACAGCGTACAAGATACTAAAGGGGAATTGACAAGACAGATGTAGAAGCAAAGTTCAAGTTAAGGAGCAGTAGAACGAGAGGAAATGATTGGAAACTGGAAACACAGATGAGTCACAGAGATGACAGGTAGAACTTTTTCAGTCTCAGAAAAGAAGTGGAATGGACTAAACGAGGAAGTTATCGAAGCCAATTCGATGCACAGTCTTTAATATAAATATGATAAGAAAAAGACGAGTGAAATGAGTCACTGCATTGAATTAATGATGATCAAAAGGCGGGGCTTAAGAGCTGATGCTCGACCCTGTAAGGTCAGCTAGGTGAGTACGAGTAGGTGAGTAAACACACACACACACACACACACACACACACACAGTCAAGCAAAAGACGAAGCTGGAAAAAGTCCAAAGGTATGCCACTAGACTAGTCCCAGAACTAAGAGGCATGAGTTACGAGGAAAGGCTGCGGAAAATGCACTTTACGACACTGGAAGACAGAAGAGTAAGGGGAGACATGATCACAACCTACAAAATCCTCAGGGGAATCGACTGGGTAAACAAGGATAAACTATTCAACACTGGTGGGACGCGAACAAGGGGACACAGGTGGAAACTGAGTACCCACATGAGCCACAGAGACGTTAGAAGGAACTTTTTCATTGTCAGAGTGGTTAACGAATGGAATGCATTAGGAAGTGATGTGGTGGAGGCTGACTCCATACACAGTTTCAAGTGTAGATATGATAGAGCCCAGTAGGCTCAGGAATCTGTACACCAGTTGAGAGGCGGGACCAAAGAGCCAAAGCTCAACCCCCGCAAGCACAAATAGCTGAGTACAAATAGGTGAGTACACACACACACACCCACACCCACATACACACACCCGTCACCCCCCCCCCCCACACACACACACACACACACACACCCACCCACCCACACACACACACACACACACCCGTCACACACACACCCACACACACACACACACACCCACACACCCGTCACACACCCACCCACACACACACAAAACACTGACAATGAACTTCACGCACCAGGAGACATTAAGTGAGAGTGGACCTTGACCTAGAGAAGTGTAGCAGGGATCTCATCCCACAATCTTCCCGTCATGGTCGTCGCCGATCTTAGCATCAAGCAACCGTCCTCTCGCGACCACATCAATAAAATCACAAAAGTAATACTAATAAAATAATAAATTATTATAAAGAAAGTAATGTATTACGATAATAAAATACTGAAATTTAATATTGATAAGCCAGTTAAAAATGATAATATCAGCAACAATAGCAGAAGGATCTGGATATATATATCCTGTTCCATATATATATATATGTCGTACCTAATAGCCAGAACGCACTTCTCAGCCTACTATTCAAGGCCCGATTTGCCTAATAAGCCAATTTTTCATGAATTAATGTTTTTTCGTCTACCTAACCTACCTAACCTAACCTAACCTAGCTTTTTTTGGCTACCTAACCTAACCTTACCTATAAATATAGGTTAGGTTAGGTTAGGTAGGGTTGGTTAGGTTCGGTCATATATCTACGTTAATTTTAACTCCAATAAAAAAAATTGACCTCATACATAGAGAAAAGGGTTGCTTTATCATTTCATAAGAAAAAAATTATAGTAAATATATTAATTCAGGAAAACTTGGCTTATTAGGCAAATCGGGCCTTGAATAGTAGGCTGAGAAGTGAGTTCTGGCTACTAGGTACGACATATATATATATATATATATATATATATATATATATATATATATATATATATATATATATATATATATAGAGAGAGAGAGAGAGAGAGAGAGAGAGAGAGAGAGACAGAACACGAAACTGTGGGTATTAATTGGATATAAGAACATAAGAATGGAAGTGGGCCAATAGGCCCTCAGCAGTTCCATTCTTATGCTCTCATATCCAATTAATACCCATAGTTTCGTGTTCTGTCTTGTATTTGTCACAAGTTTGTTTACCTCATCCAAAACTGTTGCACTATATCACCTCACCCAAATGCGAATATAAGTATGACAGATTAGCTGACTCTGTTTAGTGTTTATAGGTTACAGTTGTGTGTGTAAACTAAAGTATTTGAAAATGTAATAAGTTATTACGAAACGCGTTCAAGCGTCACGTCTGAATAGAAATAAAAATGAATTTTGGAGAATTGATTTTTCAATTACCATCGACAGTGACAAGAAACATAAGAAATATTGAGAAAATTCGTATTAGAATTATTAATATCACCTTTTCGGTCATATTTAACAACATATATATATATATATATATATATATATATATATATATATATATATATATATATATATATATATATATATATATATATATATATATATATATATATATATATATATATATTAGTATATTTTGGTAGCAGTCTTTCCTGTAGACATATATTATTAAATATGACCGAAAAAGTAAGATTAATAATTCTAACACGAATTTTCTCAATCTTTCGTACATTACGCTTCACTGTTGGAGGTAAATTAAAAATCAATTCTCCAAAATTCATTTTTATTTCTAGTCTGACGCGACACGGGCGCGTTTCGTAAAACTTATTACATTTT
The DNA here is from genome assembly GCF_040958095.1 of Procambarus clarkii. Classification (NCBI taxonomy): domain Eukaryota; kingdom Metazoa; phylum Arthropoda; class Malacostraca; order Decapoda; family Cambaridae; genus Procambarus; species Procambarus clarkii. Next base: position 29,888,505 of record NC_091167.1, read on the forward strand.
CAAAGACTTTAGTTCACAAATACACAACTGAATAGAACTTACGTATCTCCGATTTTATATCTACATTTGAGTGAGGTGGAAGGGGTGATGTGGCATTAACACAAGACAGAACAAAATGTGGTATTAATAGGGTATTAATTTCATCAACACAAGACAGAACAAGGGTATTAATAGGGTATTAATTTCATCAACACAAGACAGAACACGAAACAATGGATATTGAATAGAAGTGTTTGTAGAAAGCCTATTGGTCCATATTTCTTGATGCTTCTATATTGGAGCGGAGTCTTGAGGTGGGTAGAATATAGTTGTGCAATAATTGGCTGTTGATTGCTGGTGTTGACTTCTTGATGTGTAGTGCCTCGCAAACGTCAAGCCGCCTGCTATCGCTGTATCTATCGATGATTTCTGTGTTGTTTACTAGGATTTCTCTGGCGATGGTTTGGTTGTGGGAAGAGATTATATGTTCCTTAATGGAGCCCCTGTTGCTTATGCATCGTTAAACGCCTAGAAAGAGATGTTGTTGTCTTGCCTATATACTGGGTTTTTTGGAGCTTACAGTCCCCAAGTGGGCATTTGAAGGCATAGACGACGTTAGTCTCTTTTAAAGCGTTCTGTTTTGTGTCTGGAGAGTTTCTCATGAGTAGGCTGGCCGTTTTTCTGGTTTTATAGTAAATCGTCAGTTGTATCCTCTGATTTTTGTCTGTAGGGATAACGTTTCTATTAACAATATCTTTCAGGACCCTTTCCTCCGTTTTATGAGCTGTGGAAAAGAAGTTCCTGTAAAATAGTCTAATAGGGGGTATAGGTGTTGTGTTAGTTGTCTCTTCAGAGGTTGCATGGCTTTTCACTTTCCTTCTTATGATGTCTTCGACGAAACCATTGGAGAAGCCGTTATTGACTAGGACCTGCCTTACCCTACAGAGTTCTTCGTCGACTTGCTTCCATTCTGAGCTGTGGCTGAGAGCACGGTCGACATATGCGTTAACAACACTCCTCTTGTACCTGTTTGGGCAGTCGCTGTTGGCATTTAGGCACATTTAGGCACATATATATATATATATATATATATATATATATATATATATATATATACATATATATATATATATATATATATATATATATATATATATATATATATATATATATATATATATATCATTGTCACGTTAACCCTTCAACTCATCCTCCAAAAATTATAACATTTGAGTAGCCCAAGTCGAACGTACACAAGTGAACTGTTGTGCCTCAAAAAAGTTCACATTGTATACTATTAGAATACCCAAAACAGCGTGTTAATAAAGTGTATCAGTAACTATGAAACCCAACTTAACCTATGCCTAAATAAGCAATCTTATACCCAATACACGATTCTAAGTTCTGATATAATGAGTATATTTTCTATACTTGGCTTAGGAAAGTTTAGGCTGCCTTTTCTCATGTGCAATCTACACAATTAAAAGTACATAAATTTTTATACATTTTTACATTTATACATTTACAAAAAAGTATCCTTTTTTGTTGTATATCAGTCCATTTTTGTACGTTCGTCTAATAGTTGCCATAAATCCTATAATTTTGGGTGTCTGGGTGTAAAACCTTATAGAACTTGAAGTCACTAAGTTGACAAAATGATGAATTGGTTTCTTCAGACTTTAAGAAATTATCAATAAGTTCTTCCAGCAAATATAGATGAAAGAATATACTTATCAATGCAAACAACGCGTGTTCCAAAATACTAAAGAATATATAAAATTAATATATTTTCAACGAGGGTGGAGGAGGGGGGGGGGGGTGTGACTTAAAAAAAAAAGTTGTTTACGCAAGTGGAAGGAATTCACCAGTGGTGGAATTACTACAGTGGAGCTCCACGCTCCCTAGACCCGAGTCCAGCTCAATAAAGCATCGGAGACTGAAGAAATCATTGACACTAAAAATAATACAACGCTCAATGGTCGAAATATTGGGATATAACCAACCTTGTTCTTTGGTGAAAATCATTTTTTATTTTCAATTTTTTTTTTTGTGTTGCATTCTGGTGTTACATATTTGAGAATACACACCGATGTTCCGACCAGTTCCTGGAACAATAGCGCCGCTAGAATTGTCTAAATCTCACTTTTGAAGTATATAAAAGATAATTTTTTGGGGCGGGTTTTAATTTATGCAAAAAAATAAATTAATGTATAATATATAAATAGGTATGGTTGAGAATATCTGTTGTAATACAAATGGTCGGAAATGAATGTCTATTGCAATAGACGCTTTCGCTCATGCCGATCTAAACAGATATATTCGAGCGAACTTGTCGCATAGACTCGGTCGAAAGTGTCTATTGCAATCAAAACGACCACAATGGCCTAATAGATATGCGTCGAGGAGGCCTATTGAAACTTACACCGCCATTAGGGGCATTTGTGATAGGCAGTCGCGAGGAACTCTTTTTAATAAACTTTCAAGCCAATGGCCTGAGGATTGAATCTCATATATATTTTCTCTCTCTCTCTCTCTCTCTCTCTCTCTCTCTCTCTCTCTCTCTCTCTCTCTCTCTCTCTCTCTCTCTCTCTCTCTCTCTCTCTCCCTCCCTCCCTCTCTCTCTCTCTCTCTCTCTCTCTCTCTCTCTCTCTCTCTCTCTCTCTCTCTCTCTCTCTCTCTCTCTCTCTCTCTCTCTCTCTCTCTCTCTCTCTCTCTCTCTCTCTCTCTCTCTCTCTCTCTCTCTCTCTCTCTCTCTCTCTCTCTCTCTCTCTCTCTCTCTCTCTCTCTCTCTCTCTCTCTCTCTCTCATATATATATATATATATATATATATATATATATATATATATATATATATATATATATATATATATATATATATATATATATATATATATATATATATATATATAGGGTGCCAACTCAGGTTAAACAGTTAAGAAACCACAAACAAAATATACAATTGGTGGTAGTGGGGGGTACCGTGTGGCCCCTGGAGGTACGGTGTTGACGTGGGGGTTGTGGTAGACCAATCCATAGCACATCAACAACCCCGACAATCACCCTCGCCCCTTACCCCCTCACCCCCCCTACTTCCCCTTCTCCCCCCCCCCGCTGCTTCTGCCTGCCATTACCCTGGTCCATAGTTCACTGCCCTCACCATCACCAGGACTTCAGCCATTTGCACACCGTACAACACTATACCGGACTGTCGTTTCACTGTTACAACATATCACGAATCGCTATCACAGTATCGCCCGAATCACTATAAACTACCATGTTACGAATCCTCCTCAACAGACTATTCTACGAATCACTACCTGACAGCATTATTGATCACTGTCACAACGCTCTTGACACGTCAAGAGGTGTTGTGAAATGGTGAGTTCATTGACACATCACAAAGTGTTATCCCCCCTCACCATACTTCATCTTCACAAACACCATATTACAACCATCTCCACCATCACCACACAGGCACAACCTTCACCATAACTTCACCATTACCTTCTTCACCATCACTACCTCTACCATTACCCCCTCTGTCACCATCAATACCTCCACTATTCCCCATCCTTATCACCACCACCACCACCTCTACCACTAACTCACCATCACACCACCCCCCCCCCCTCCTCCTCCACCACAAACCACCGCCCCTCACGAAGTGGCCATTCCCACACAAAATAGCCTAACTACCTCCCAATGTGGCATCCGGAACCACCAACTTATCACGAAAGGTACGACGCCACGATGGGGTCACGGTGGGCGTGGCTGGCGGCACACACTGCTGGGGTCAGAGGTCAGGTCATGCCAGCCGCAGGGTCAGGCCGTTGTAACGGAATAGAACCCCCACGCTACTGCGATAAAGATATGATTGACTTCAGAGGTCATTAACTCCTGGTTCAACTGATGTTGTTCAAAAGTTGCAATTTTTTTTATACTCAAACGTACAAAACTCACATAATCTCAGATTTACACAAATATTATTACATTTACGACTTTTTGATAAATTAAGATTCAATAATATGCATTTTAATAACTGACTTATTCTTCAAAATTTTGTATGAATTAGTCCAGTCTATTAAATGATTACAATCACTTAAGTGAACAAATAATGCATTGTTGAATATGACCGAAAGGGTAAGCAGGCGATGAGTCACAATAACGTGGCTGAAGTATGTTGACACGTTTCGGTCCGTCCTGGACCATTCTCAAGTCGATTCTCACAATCGAGTTGAGAATGGTCCAGGACGGACCGAAACGTCGTCGTCCCTTCAACTTCTAGTGTGTGGTCTGGTCAACGAAAGGGTAAGATTAAGGATACTAACATGAATCTTATCAATATTTATTATATATATTTCTTCACTGTCGAGGGAAGTTGAAAAATTAACTCTCCAAAGTTCATTTTCACAATTTATTGTACGTAGCTAAAAATAACTAAAAATAATCGTTATTGAATATAACAGAAAAGGTTAGACCAATGACTCTAACATGATTTTCAATATTTCCTAAATTCGTATTTACTTCAACAGGAAGGGGGGGGGGGGAATTCCTTTGCAACAATTAATTTGCCAGTTATATTATGGACTGATGCGAAAAGATGCCTCAGTCAACAGCTGGTTCCTTGTCTCTAGCTGGTCAGCAGTTTCGAAGGCAAAGGAGAAGTGGGTACATATTTGATTAGATTTATTTGTGCTATATAGGGGTTATCTTGAGGTTATCTTGAGATGATTTCGGGGCTTTAGGGTCCCCGCGGCCCGGTCCTCGACCAGGCCTCCACCCCCAGGAAGCAGCCCGTGACAGCTGTCTAACACCCAGGTACCTATTTTACTGGTAATGACACATTGTTCTCTTTCTCTGTTGTATTAGATTTAGCTACTCGGAACGAGATGTCCATGCAGCACGGACTATAGACAAATTAGCTGTGGCAACTGATATATATAACCATGAATGGTTAGGGGAAATAAGACACATGATTCAATACATCAACTGTAGTTTCTTAATTCTATTTTCTTGTGTTGACTGAGGCATTGTGTGTGTGCCGGATAATCTGTCTTGGTCGTGAGCATTGTTGAATATATGATTGTGAGTTGGCTGTTAATAATTGGTTTAGATTGTTTGATATGTAGTGTTTCGCCAATCTTCTATTGTCGTATCTATCGATTATTTCGATGTCGTTGATTAGGATATGTCTTCTCTGGTGATTTTTTTTTTGCAGGGATATTCCTGCGCGGGCCCTAAGCCTCTGGCTGGCCCAGTAAGTGTTGCTTGTTTCAGTTTTACTTGGGCGGAGTATGAGTATTTATGACTCGTATGGTCGCTTCAGTATGATTACTCTCTGGTGATGATCTGGTGGTGTGGAAAAAATTATGTTATTTAATGTACCTCTGATGTTTGTGCATTGTAAGGTGCCTTGATGAGAGATGTTGTTACCTTGCCTATGTACTGAGATCATTCGGGCCGACAGTCCCCAAGTGGAATGACGGCGTAGTTGACACCTGTCTTTTTTAAGGCTATTTCTTGGCGTCGGGAGAGTTCTTCACGAGCAACTTGGCTGTCTTCTTCCTTTTGTATTAGATTGACAACTGTATCTTCTTGAAGGTGTGTGGGTAAAGTGACACGTTTCTATCAATAATATCTTTCAGGGCTCTTCGCAACCACTTAGGCTCCACGGTAGAACGAAGGTCTCGCTTCATGCAGGTCGGCGTTCAATCCCCCGACCGTCCAAGTGGTTGAGCACCATTTTCTTACGCCCGTCCCATCCCAAGTCCCTACCCTGAACCCTTCCAAGTGCTATATAGTCGTAATGGCTTGGCACTTTGCCTGATAGTTTCCTTCCTTCCTTCCAGGATTCTTTCATCCGTTTTGTGTGCCGTGGAAAAGAGTTTCCTGTTGAATAAATTGGTGAATAGATGGGACAGAGGCTGTAGTGTTGGGTGTTTCCTCAGTAGAAGCGTGGCGGTTCACACACTATTTAATGATGGCTTCGACGTATTCATTATTTACTTCGACCTGCCTTACTTTACTGGGACCCTTGTCAATCTGCTTCCAAATGGGAGCTGTGGTTGAGAGCACAGATAATTTATTTACATTTATTTGAAAATTTATTTACATATTAAATATGTAAATAGGCGTCAATACTCTTCATTTGTAGCTGTCAAGGCGCTATAACTATCATAACTATAACTATGTGATAACTATCACAACAATATTTCCTGCTCGAAACGCTTTGCGTAATAGTGGCTTTAGGCATTGTATGTACTACCTCTATCTATAAATCTATCAATTTGTGTAAAATCTCTTGTATGTATGTACCTTACCTGAATAAACTTTTATTATTATATTTTATTATCAGCATTAAGGGACAATCCTATGTTGCTTCCATAGTATGAAGTGCTGTGTGAAAGCCACCATTTTGGGGAGGGTGGGGGCTGACGGGGGGGGGGGGGGCTTTTCTTGATGTAAATTTTCTTTACATCAAGAGAAGAGCGTTTTCCGTCACTCTCCGTCTCGCAAGTAAAACCTAATAGCACCAAATTTCGCTCGAATGCATCGTTGATCGATTTAGCAAGCGTTCAACGATACGAGAATATGTCAAAATACCTAGAGAAGAAGTCAGGTTTTAGGTCCATGTCAACATGGACTTTCGGTTCAATAGTACCCATGTAAATATTGACACAAACACTATACACCAAGCGGTGAAGCCATAGTGGCTCTATCTACTTGTCTGTGCGTGAGGTCATTACGGCTCAGGAAGGGTGCCTGCTGCAGGAGCAGTTTACTAACTGTGCATTCTGGGATGTCAAGATGAGTACAACCCTCATTGAAATGGTCAATGAGTAATTAAACGTTTGTGTGTCTGTTGTAATGTCATTGTGTAGTGAAAGTTGTGATGGAAAATTTGTAATGAAAAGTGGCGATGCGTAGAGCAGCTCTTAGCGTATGAAAAGTGACTAGTAGGAAATGCGCAATAATTCGCTACATCGATAAGAAAGAGTTGAATAGTGGGCGACGGGGTTATAACAATACGGGTGTGAAAATAGGACAGCGTAACAAAAAGTAGATTTTCACTAGTCCTCCCTCCTGTGACTTTTTTTTATTATAGAAAATGTGACAACGTCAAGAAACACAAGTAGCGGGCGATCGGCAGCACCTTATTAGCTTCGATATAAGTAATAGAGACACATAAGACTGCCAGGCATGAGGGAGGAGCGACGAAAGGGGAGAGAGGGAGGGGAGAGAAAGAGGGGAAAGGAAGTGGTAGGGGGGGGGAAGGGGGAGGGGGTGTAAGAAGTAGTAAAGATGAGCGTAGAAGTTCATTCATGAGTATTTTTTTTTTTTTGCTGTTATAGCGTGTTTACGAGTGCGGTGGTTCCAGGACTCAGCTGGTATGAGTAACGGGGCCGGTGGAGGAGCCTGGAGCGGTTTTAACGGGGGTCTGGAAAGGGCACGAACGTCCACTCACGCACAAACTCGCATTCACGACAGCACTCACGCTCACGAACACACACATACACTCATACACTCAAACCTGCACTCTCGTCAACACTCAAAGCCGCACACGCGCAAAACTGTCACGTACACTCAAACACTTGATACTCGGGCTCACACTCCCGCACTCACACTCACACGAACGTTCGCACCGGCACTCAAACCAACGAACACGCACACTAACGCCCTCGTCCCATCTCAAATCCTGATCCCTTCCAAGGTCTATACAGTCGAAAGAGCTTGACGCTTTCCCCTGATAGTGTCCTTCCCTTCACACTAACGCTCACTCTTACACTCACACTAACACTCACTCTTACACTAACGCCACTCTCCCAAAATCAGTTCTAAGGCCATAAATAAACGCCTCTATTATATCATAAGGAAACACAGGAACGTGCTTGGCCTCTAAGGTAGGGGAAGGGGAGGATTGCGGGTGGAAGGGATAGGCGAAGGGGCGGCCGGTGGAAGGGTAGAGGAAGGGTAGGGGACAGGTAGAAAGGAAGAGGAAAGGTGTAGGTTAGAGAGGAGAAGTTAGCAGGATAGAGAACAAAGACAAATACTAATGAAGGAAGGGAAATACGAATGAACGTGAAGGAAGCTAAAGTCAGAAGAAGGAAGGGAGGTGGGATGGGAAAATAAGATAAACGAAAGAGAAGAAGAAGAAGGAAGTTTATACAACTTTGTAACATATGGATCATCACCCAGGAAGGTCTGGTCAGGGACTGGTCCGAGGGGGGGCATTGATCCCCGGAACCATCAACAGGCAAGCAACAAGTAGTTAGGTAGACGCTAATCATCAAGCTTGATGATACTGAAGCGAATGGTAAAAAAATAACAAGAAAATTATATTGGAATTTATAGCAATAATCACAATGCAAAAAAATACAGAAATGCCAATTGTAAAGAAAAATAATTATTAATAATAATTAAGCCATAAACAGTTGAAGCAACATAGTTTAATTATGTTAATAGTTTAATCATTCTATTAAGTCGTCTAAAACTACTGGCAGAAATTATTGTCCTAACTAATTGTGGTCAAAATGGAGTGACAGGGAAGAAACCCTACACACAGAGATCACACAAACGTGATGCATCAAATGAACAAATCCACAAGGGCCGTGACGAGGATTCGAATGAGGATGCTCCCGGATGCAGGTTCGAATCCTCATCACGGCCCTTGTGGATTTGTTCAGGAAACCCTATTTTTTGGATAAATACAGAGGGATATGTAAATTAGGAAAAAATTAACATGTGATGAATAACGTGAAAATATTTAACTGCAAAGGAAAAACAAAACAAGAAATGACTTGGGCGCTTTCTTCCTAATCAACTCATTATCTAAAGTACAATAAATGAATTGGTTGATTGATTAATGAAGATTAAGCCACCCGAGAGGTGGCACGGGGATGAATAGCCCATAAGTGGTATTTTTTTTTAAGTCAATGTGATCTTGATTGTGAAAAATAAATGAAATTGTTGTTGTTATAGATTCAGCTATTGGGAGCAAAAAGTTCCAAGTAGCACAGGCTATGGTGAGCCCGTAGTGGACTTACCTGGCACAGGGGCAGGGATGCTTTTCTACCAACCAGTCCAAGTGGAAGGAGGAGGAGAGGACAAGTAGTCACGAAAACCAAATGACCCAAGGTTTGTTCCTTCCCAAGAAATAGCTAAAAGGAGGAAAGGACGAAGATATCTTAAGGAGCTTCACTGACAACCTTGCACGAACCCAGAGTGTAACTCACGTTGATCTGAAAGTCAGTTACACAGATAATATTCTTAGCAATATTATCTTCATATAAAAATTCCTAAACACAAATAAGCAAAAGCTGGATAAAGAAATCAGACTAATAGACTGCGTATAAACGCAGATGCGTAGAAACCCACCATTTATTATAATTAGCAAAACCTCTGCGCAAGAAAACGTAATGGAAAGAGTTTTCCAACTCCAGGGTTAATACACGGTAATTACGTCTTTAGTGGAACCACATGTAAATTCCATCTCTAAGGGGAAAACTACACGTAACTGTTTTGTGCACTAGAGCTAGTGGGTGGCTCACAGTGCAGGGGGGCGGAAGTCTCCACTAGTCAACCCGTTATGTGACCGTAGAATGAGTGAAAAATGGAGTAACTGTGGCATTACAGGGAAACTTTACCAAGGCCATCTCCTAATTAATGCACTAAGGCGTCCAGGGGAAGAACACGGAGCCAGGGTTCGGTCGTACTTATAATACAAACAGTAAGAGAGCTGTAAATGGTCGTTAAATGCACTCACTCAAGAAATCAAGAAAGGCAACGAGAGACTGACAGAAAACCAGCATAAAATATAACAAAAATACTGAATCTCAACAGAATCTATGAAACATGAAATCAACCCAATTTGAATGGAATAAAAATGACACGAAAAACACCTTTCAGAAATGCATATCTTATGTGTTAACTACAATAATACATTTAACACGCAATTTCGATGATTGAGTAATAAATGTATTATTTTAGTGAACGCGTAATCCAACAAATGGATTTAGTTCAGCCCAAACTAATAATAATAATAATAATAATAATAATAATAATAATAATAATAATAATAATAAAAATAATAATAATAATAATAATAATAATAATAATGATAATAATAATAATAATAATAATAATAATAATCACTGGACAGAAAGATTTGGCACTGAAACTCAAATTTAGATATTCCTTACAAAATATAAAAGGTACAGAAAAGAATCAGACGAATAAATGTAGCAGAAATAACAAGTAGAGACAAGAGAACATGAAATATAAAAGTATGAACAGAGAGATATGTAAATGCACTGAATGCAGTAACTCACATTCTGAAAAGTGTACAAATGTGTTCAGAAAGAGAAAATGTCGTGTTAAAGTACGTACCATGTTGGCACAACCTCTCATAAATATGTAGTCCTCATATTAAAGCTTACACACACAGTCATGTCTGGATACCAAAATATAATTGATGTAGATGTGATTCAGAAAACAAGTTAAATTGAGGATTAGGTCTGTATTTTAAGGGGGAACCTGTATGCACCAAACTCTTCCATTCTACAAGTGATGTGAGGGAGGTACTTAGAATGATACGGCTCTCGTTATTATTATAATGTATTCACTCTGATTTCTTCAGATGCAACCATTGAGGAATTCACAGAACAGATTATAAAATTAAAATGTTGCCTCGGAAATAAAAAAAAAATCCAATACCAGATAAAATTTATCTTGGAGACTTTAATCTGCCCAGTTTAAGATAATAACAGATTAGTAACATATAATAACAGATAATAATATATTATAATAATAATAGATAATAACATTATAACAGGAAATCACGCGGGAAAATAACCAAGCAAAGGAATGAGATATGAAAAGAATATGTGATAAATTTTCGCTCTATCATCGCATAATAGATCCAACAATGAACCGAAAACAAATCTTGATCTGATCTTCACAGACAATTAAGAAATACCTAAAATTATTACTATCTCGGAGAAAATAGTAATGTACTCATATGGCGAACTTATCGAAGTCATTAATATACATATTATGCCAAAATAAATCAAGAACACGCAAGAAGGGATATTCAGTAAATTCAGTGAACAAATGAAAGCTTTGATTGAGAAAAACGAACATCGACCTGTAAACATTTCATTGAGAATCATCTTAAGTACGAATGCTCATACCTAGATAATAGAACAATTAGCCGCCGAAGTGAGTAAGATTTGATTCAAATATGTTCTATTGTGGAAGAACAAAAGGAAGAACAGGCGACACGACAGAAGTAGAAAAAGATTAACTGAAATGTTCTAGTAGACATGCATTATCTATGCATGTCTGCTAAATAAAAAGTTAATTTAAACAAAGGAATCGAAGAAATAGGGAAGAATCTATACATATAGATATAGATAAGCGGTATAACACTTTTATACCAGTCGGAAAAAAAACGCACTTGGCGTAGAAAGGTATATATGAGATGGGGAA
>NC_091167.1:29902472-29937472 GCF_040958095.1 Procambarus clarkii
AGTCAGTGATTTACTCTAGAGTAAGTGATTTACTCTAGAGTAAGTGATTTACTCTAGAGTAAGTGATTTACTCATAATCGCCTCTGGCCTATCTAGTAATTACCAAACAGCCTTGTGTAATTCCTCTTCTCTTGTAATGAGATTTATGACCAATTAATTAAGTATATGTAGAAACTAACAGCGTGTCAATAGACTTGTCCGCGCGCCCCTGATTGTATTCATGTAGTTTAGGTCAGTTATTTTTTTATTTATCACATACCCATCCTGTGAGTGGCAGTATAGTGGATTATAGTGGACCCATTACTCATCCTGTGAGTGGCAGTAGACCGATACCCGTTCTGTAAATGGTAGTGAACTCCACATCCATCCTGTGAGTGCTAGTGGGTCCTATACCCATCCTACAAGTGTCAGTGGACGCCATACCCATCCTGCGAGTGACAGTGGACGCCATACTCATCCTGCGAGTGACAGTGGAGGCCATGCCCATCCTGCGAGTGACAGTGGACGCCATACCCATCCTGCGAGTGACAGTGGAGGCCATACCCATCCTGCGAGTGACAGTGGACGCCATACCCATCCTGCGAGTGACAGTGGAGGCCATGCCCATCCTGCGAGTGACAGTGGACGCCATACCCATCCTGCGAGTGACAGTGGACGCCATACCCATCCTGCGAGTGACAGTGGACGCCATACCCATCCTGCGAGTGACAGTGGAGGCCATACCCATCCTGCGAGTGACAGTGGAGGCCATGCCCATCCTGCGAGTGACAGTGGAGGCCATACCCATCCTGCGAGTGACAGTGGACGCCATACCCATCCTGCGAGTGACAGTGGACGCCATACCCATCCTGCGAGTGACAGTGGAGGCCATACCCATCCTGCGAGTGACAGTGGACGCCATACCCATCCTGCGAGTGACAGTGGACGCCATACCCATCCTGCGAGTGACAGTGGACGCCATACCCATCCTGCGAGTGACAGTGGACGCCATACCCATCCTGCGAGTGACAGTGGACGCCATACCCATCCTGCGAGTGACAGTGGACGCCATACCCATCCTGCGAGTGACAGTGGACGCCATACCCATCCTGCGAGTGACAGTGGACGCCATACCCATCCTGCGAGTGACAGTGGACGCCATACCCATCCTGCGAGTGACAGTGGACGCCATACCCATTCTGCGAGTGATAGTGGACGCCATACCCATCCTGCGAGTAATAGTGGATGCAATACCCATCCTATGAGTAACAGTGGACCCCATACCTATCTTGTGAGAAGTGGTTTACAAATGTTTCATTCCCATAATGGATTCAGGAACACTAAAATTCGTTTAGCTGTGCAGGTTACAGCACAACCCAGGTGCATAATTTATTAACATGAATTAACCAACTGTAGAGTGAGAGTTTGTTTGTCGGGCCAATTACGTTCAATTACAATTTGCCTATTATGCACGCCCCTCCCAGCACCCCATCCAGAGGGAGGCGGTGGAAATGTTACAATCTTCTGCCAATATTACCTACAGTTATATGTGTGTATATATATATATATATATATATATATATATATATATATATATATATATATATATATATATATATATATATATATATATATATATATATATATATATATATATATATATATATTGGCTGTTGGTGGCTGGTTTTGACTTTCTGATGTGTATGTATTTATTTACCCATTCTCCCTTTCTTCCCATTCTCATTTTCATCATATTCTCATTTTCCTCCCTCTCTATTACCTATTAAACCTCTCCTTTGACCCTCAGTATTCTCCCTTATTCATTTCCAACTTCTTCTCCATTTATACTTCCCTCCCTCCCTCACTCCTACACCTTCTTCGCGGCAATAACGTGCTATATCCTCCCCCATGGTACACGACCCCATAAGGCTCACCCAGTTCTCACAAGGCGGTTCATAACAGCTGCATAAATTGCCCGCATAACGGAGCTTTTCGAGCTTTCGTAAAAATTAAATGATATATCGGCCACATAACCTTCCTGAAATGAAGAGGTTTTTTTTTAGTTTAAAGGGCAGTTTGTGGTTAGGCATTTTTTGGTAAGTAGTCTGATAATACTAACGTCAGCAGGGAGGTGGATGATTGGTGGTTGATGATTATGCTGTGAACTTGGAGATTCACATGTTATGTTGTGTGCAGTACAGCTCTGGGAGCTTGCAGTATATGTGTATAATATTTATATATATATATATATATATATATATATATAGAGAGAGAGAGAGAGAGAGAGAGAGAGAGAGAGAGAGAGAGAGAGAGAGAGAGAGAGAGAGAGAGAGAGAGAGAGAGAGAGAGAGAGAGAGAGAGAGAGAGAGAGAGAGAGAGAGAGAGAGAGCGAGAGAGAGAGAGAGAGAGAGAGTGAGTTAAGAAAACGATAAAAGAGATGGAAGACTGGAAGATTAGGATGGGAAAGGGGAAACATAAAAAGAAGTGAATGATGCTAAAGAAGATGAAGAGAGGTGGAAGAAATGAAGGAACACGGCCAGGTAAAGATGACAGTAAAAAAACACAACGAGGGTGAATGGAAGGAGAAGAAGAACGATAAACCTGAGGATAGCATGAATGAATAAAGTAGGGCGACGGAAGAGGAGAAGAAAGACAATTGCGTCATTTTAATTGCTGATTTTGACAACGAATTTTGCAGTGGGAAAAAAACTGAACAAAAAGGCTAACAAACAGTATAAATTTGATGAATTTTACCAAATGGAATAATAGATATTAATCTTTTTTTTTTACAGGACCAAACTGTTGTAACAAAGGGACCGTAATTACAATCAGGAATTTAAAAGCTTATTAGGCACTGCAATTCACACGAAATTAAGCTGTTTTGACCAGTTATGTATACCACAATACTGAAGGAAAAAATATGCTTTACATCTGGTAATTACTTATTTGCATACATATATGCTCACATACATACATTCATACGCACATACACACACACACTCCCACGCATACACACACACACACACACACACACACACACACACACACACACACACACACACACACACACACACACACACACACACACACACACACACACACACACACATACACACACACTCCCACACATACACTTACACATACACAGCTCTCTGGAGTTGCGGTCCTTGAACCAGAGTTCGATTCCAGGCCGAATCAGAAACAAATGTGTAGTTTCTTTCATCTGATGCCACTGTTCACTTAGCAGTAAAAAAATGTACCAGGGTGTTAGACAGCTGGTGTCGGCTGCATCCTAGGAATGTACTCGCCTAGTTGTGCTTGTGATGGTTGAGCTTCGGCTCTTTGGTCCCGCCTCCTCATTCTCAATCAACTGATGAACAGGTTCCTGAGCTATACTTTTTACACAGGTGGGTATATGAACAGATGACTGATGACTCCTGATAGCAGCAGTCTGTTATTGTTGGCTGGGGAGATACTGGAGGCCGCACACCAGAGCCCAATCAGTGTTTTTCAGTCTACCCGACCACACTCTGGTCTATGGTAATGGCGTTCACGCTCTTACCTGATTGATGAGGTTCTGGGAGTTCTTCTACTCCCCAAGCTCGGTCCGAGGTCAAGCTTGATGTGTGAGAGCCTGGTCCATCAGGCTGTTGCTTGGAGCAGCCCGCAGGCTCACGTACCCACCACAGCCCGGCACTTCTTGAAGAAAACTATCTATTTTTTTCTTGAAGATGTCCACGATGGCTCCGGCAAGATTTCCTATCCTACATCTTACGCAATGAACTCACATTGACGTAACATATCAATGAAAATTATTTTGATGCAGTGGAGGGACTTGAACCAACGTTCTGGTTATTCAGAAGAGTTCCGGGTTGGTCGACTTTTGTACCATCATGGCCAAGACGGTTAAGGCAGGTGTCTGGGAACCACCAGAACGCGGGTTCAAGGGTGAGATTAATGATTCTATCGCGAATCTTAAATGTTCCTTAAATTTGTCTTCACTTAAGAAGGAAGTTGAAAAATTAATTCTCCAAAGTTAATATTTACGGTTTCATTTGGTCTGATACTATGAGACTTGTTTCCTTAACTCTTCTGAACATTGTCAAAGGCAGAGTTGGAATGAATAAAACATTTCTTGCTGCATGATATGGCCCGGGGATGAGGTGACGGTGGTGAGGTGAAGACAATGAGGTAAATAAAGGTAAGGCACCTCACTTATAGGGCATCTCCCGTTCACGAGGCTAACCATAGCCCGTGCTACTTGCCCCGCTCCTGTGCCAGGTAAGTTACGGGCTCACCATAGCCCGTGCTACTTGGAACTTGTTCCGAGTAGCTTAATCTATAACAACAACAACTTATAGGGATAATTACGGGCTCACCATAGCCCGTGCTACATGGACACTTCGTCCTGAGTAGCTAAATCTTTAACAACAACAACAACAACTTATAGGGTCATTTGTATCTTATCAATCTCCTGTGTGCATGATGGCTGCGACAGTATGATGCATGTTCCGTCGTGTTCTGGACGTTGGGAGTGTATTTTGATGCTAGTTGGCTATTGATTTTTGGCTTCGTTTGCTTGATAAATTATACCTCGGTGATGCCCAGTCTTCTGTTGTCGCTGTAGTTGCTGATTACTTTGGTGTTTGTGCGAAGATATGTCTAGTTGTTGTTGTTGTTGTTTTGATTCAGCTACCGGAACAAAATTTCCATGTAGCACAGGCTATGGTGAGCCCGTAAGTGGAGGTTCTGTGGAGTCATTATCTATAGCTGATACTGGGAATGAGTTCGTGGATGCGCCAATCCAAGACCATAGGGTTGGTCAGACCAGTGAATTGATGGGCTACACACGTTGTTCACAGCAGAGTGCCACAGGCGTCAGCGGGGTCGGCCGGTCTAAGGAGGAGATGTCCGGGTGTTACAAGAGGATTAGTTTCCTAATCCCAGTTCCCTGGTGTTGGTAGTCTGGTCGAATTTCCTACGTCTAGTGATGGTCTGGTTATGTATAGAGACTACATGTTCCTTAATAAAGCCTTGATGCTTGTTCATTATTAGGCGTCTTGAAAGGGAGGCTGTTGTCTTGCCTATATATTGAATTCGCTGTGACTGGCAGCTCCCAAGTGGGTATGTGAAGGCATAGACAACATTCGTCCTTCTCAAGGGGGTTTTGTCTGGTGTCAGGAGAGTTCCTCATGAGCAAGCTGGCAATCTTCTTGCTCTTATTATATATTAGTTCAATCTTCTGGCAGGTGTCAATAGAGGCGTCACATTTCTATCAATAGTGTTTATCAGGGCCCTCTCCTCCGTTGTGTGGGCCAGGGAGAAGAAGTTCCTGTAGAATGTTGACCAGATCACACACTAGAAGGTGAAGGGACGACGACGTTTCGGTCCGTCCTGGACCATTCTCAAGTCGATTGAGACAACATACTTCAGCCACGTTATTGTGACTCATCGCCTGCAAGTTCCTGTAGAATATTTTAATAGTAGGGACCGTTGATGTAGGGACCGTTGATGTAGGGACCGTTGATGTAGGGACCGTTGATGTACTGTTGTCTGTTGTATCTGAAGTCGTGTGGCGGCTCACCTTCCTAGTGATGATTTCTTCGACATATCCATTTAGATTTTCAATTCTGGGCTACTCATGCCCGTGCCACCTCTTGGGTGGCTTAATCTTAATCAATCAATCACTCAGGACCTGTCTTACTCTACGGGATTCCTCGTCAACCTGGTTGCAACTGGAGCTGTGTGTGAGGGCCAGTTAGGTAAGTGCAGCTTTAGGTAAAAAATATGAAGCCATAGGTAGGAAAAAAACAACAACGTGACACTCGTACGATATGACAAAGACATGAAAAGTACTCCTAACGAGAGAAATAAACTAGTGAAATAATCTCACCGCAGATAAAACTTTAAAAAAAAATTCAACAAGTCACCACTTCACATGCAAATATGACAAAAATTATCAAAAAATCGAGTTACATTCACATTAGAGACTCGAAGGTGTAGAGTCCAGGAGCTATTCTTGCCTCCCAACAAGCGCTTCTAGGTGAACATTAATAAGGAAGCACACGCGCAGGTAACAGTCCGCATAAGACTCATTAGCTCTAAACTGTCTACTCAAGACGGAAGCTTCCTCGATGTTATTATCGTAAAAACGTCACTCAAGCAACCGCCGTCTCAGCAAGGGAGAAGGAGGAGTATGAGGGAAGTGAGGAGGAGGAGGAGGGAGAAGGAAGAGAAGGGGAAGCGTAGAAGAGCAGAATGAGAGGGAATGGGTGAAAGAGGAGGCGTAAGAGGATGAGGATTTCAATCAAAGTAAAGAGGAAAGGGTACAAACGAGGAAAGGGGAAAGTGTGGGTGCCTTCATAGGCTGCCTTCCCTGCCACTGCCTTCATCGGCTGCCTTCCCTGCCACTGCCTTCATCGGCTGCCTTCCCTATCACTGCCTTCATCGGCTGCCTTCCCTACCACTGCCTTCATCGGCTGCCTTCCCTGCCACTGCCTTCATTGGCTGCCTTCCTGAATTCTATTTTTTTCCTTCCGCCTGTTTTCTTGGACTGTCTCTCTATGTGACTGCCATCCTGGACTGTCTTCCTGGACTGTATTCTTGCGGAGATAAGCAACATAATCCTGCAGATAATAAGTTAAATGCAATTCTGAATAATTATTTAAAGGCAAAATTGTAAACTAATGTTTTTTACTTGCTATTTATATTGATTCTTATTTCATTGCTCATCACTTTACTGCTCTTTATTCTTTTACATCCAGTTGTTATTGTTGATGTTCTTACTTTATATCTAGCTGTTATTCTTCATGTTCTTGCCTTATATCCAGCTCTTATTGTTAATGTTCTTGCCTTTTATTCTGGTGTTATTGTTGAGGTTCTTACCTTTCATCCTAGAATTATTGTTCATGTTGCTGTCCCCACATCCTGGTGTTATTGTTCATGCTCCTGCCTCACATCTCGGTATTATTGTTCACGTTGTCGAATCATCTCGTGTCCGAAACGACCACTCCCCGGTAAAATAGCCAGCTAGGAGGGGGGACTCATGCGGTCTTAGCAACCCGTCCTCTTAAAAAAAAACGTCGCTTTTCCCCTCGTATGTGCGCTATGGCCAAAAATGGACGTAATTTGAAATGAAATCGGCTCACGAAAGTGATGTACTGTCCCGTTTTCTGTTTGAGTCGTCTGGCTTACTCGGTAAGGTTAGGAGAGGAAACTTTCAATTAACTCTTTCATGACGCTTTGAAACTTTAGGAGAATTTCCTGCCCTTCTAACTTACCAGAGGACCCTTAACTTACTGTTTTGGAAAAAAAATCTCATATTTATTTTCCAATTACTTCCATTTTCGGCCATCCGGGTAAACGGCCAAATTCAGACGTAATTTGTAAGAGGACAGTTTGAGCATGAAGTTTGGAACCCGTTTTCTGTTATGAAAATAGAAGATTGTGATCTCTTAAGGAGAAACATTGTTAGAAAAAAACCCGAGTGTCACTCGTGTTACAAAAAAACGCCCAAACGCCATTTGAGGTCGAGTTACGGAACTGGAACTCTAACTATTATTTTTTTTTACTGAACGGGGGAGCTTCTAACATAGTTACATAGTTAGGAAAAAGAGACGCCGCACAGAATAAGTAATAATAAAAAATAATCACCAAATCACTTATTTTCTTTACGCTTAAAATTGTTTGACGTATTATCATGTGAAACACACATATTTATACTTAATGGGTTAAGTTGTATTCTGCAATAAGGTGTCTTTCTTGATTTTCAAAGCCAAACAAAGTTTGTTTAAATTCTATCAACATTGTCCAAATATATATCGGAATTATAGACGGACTTTGAAATTTATTAATATAGATTCCAGGAGATACTGTCATAACCATCAATAGAGTAAATGAAAATGGGAGAGTTATGACGACCTTGTAATTTATTTAACTAGTTTGTAATGAAATAAACACGAGACAAGGCAGTGAAGAGCACGTATCGTGTTCAGAATAATACCAATAACTTTATGGGTAATGAAACAGTTGGTGATGAATATTAAATCCTAAACACCGACGCGCCTGATTCACAAACCACTTTTTGACGCCCAGTCGTAAATGACATCACATAGTAATGCTCTGTTATCTGACAGACACTTCAACATTCATCTCTGCTGACTATATTCCTCCTATACACTATAACTTCATTAAAAAAATGTATGTATGTGTGTGTGTGTGTGCTCATGTCGTGTTTAATAACTCTGATAACTAAACTGTTTTTAGACTCGTCAAAGCTTAATATAAGTTTACAAGACCAGATATGAATGTGCTATTGTGAGATAACAGATCTACAACACAAGTCAAGATAGCCATTAAAAATATGTTCTTCAACTGTAGAGTAACTTAGAAAGAGGTATTCTATAGCTCATGTCAATATAACTATAAGATAAAGAAAATGAGCAAAAAGAAAAAAAATATACATAAAAGTAACATTTGTTCATACAAAAAAGTACCTTTCTAAACCTTTCTCAAATTCCGAAATAATATAAATAAAAAAACAAGACTAATAATGAAAGCTTAACCAAAGACTCAACAGAGCATAAATACCCCACATATCTTATCTTTCCTGTAACACCGCCTACAACCCGTCTTCTTATCTCTCACACGTGTTCTCAAGAGAACCCTTAAATCATACATTCGCTTAGGGACTATAGTCGCGTCAGTCACATCAAAGCCAGGCGAGGTAGAAAACAGAGGGACAGGGTGCGTATTATCACCATAAAAACCAACACTTCTTAAGATATCACTTCGCTCTACACACGTATCCAGGCGTCAGAACAACATGAAGAGGAGCCGGTCACTCTGCTACTCTGTAGGCTAATACTACGGACGAATAATAATTGTTAATATTATTGTTAAAATGGTACAATATTGAACTTAACCAAACACAACATTTTAATTTCATATTATTTTAATATTAAACCTCGAGTTAATACCAACTTTTCATAACATAGTGTTACATATTATCTTCTCAGAAGGTGAGTAGAATTCAAAACGAGTCAACCATATTCAGAAACGCCAATATTTTGGTGTTGAAAACTTGTGCTCCTAATACTGAATACAAGATACAGGTGGGTAATTATAAGGGAAGTTATTATGTAAATAACATACATAAGAACTTAGTTATTATGTCATAATACACTTAGACATTAGAGTAAACTTAGTCATTACTCATAAAGTTAATATGTAAATACATATTAATTTTATTACCGTGTTTCACAATAATGCTAATAATTTGTGAACAGCTAGATTAACCTTATTAAAAAAATTAAATTGTTTCACTTGATACACAAACGTTATTATCTCTGTTAATAAAAGTTGTTTGTAATATTATTACAATATTACAAACTGTTTGTGGCTTTCATCATGGGAAAAGATAAATATATTTGTATATTTGGTCAAGGGAAATATGGAAGACCAAAATTAATAAAAATATTTTTGAATACTGTGGATCACTATCTGCATTGAAATCTCTCGCGCCACGGCCTTGCTTTACTGATGACTTAGTCTATTTGATTGTTCCTATTTTGCCTATTGCCTATCTTAATATTATAAACACAGTGCCGAGTGCCTATTTTAATGTTACACGTAAGTTACGCATGAGGAACCTGACGGTAATTATAAATGAGTCTCGCTTAACAGGATTTATTGTCGTTCACAACTAACTGATGCCAGGTGGTTTAGTTTATGGACGAGAGAAAGAAAGTCTCTCAGTCCATCAGATCTACACTAATTAAAGGCACACGTTAAATAAATTAGATACATCATTCTTATCGTGCTTTTATATATGTATATGTGTATATGTGTATATATATATATATATATATATATATATATATATATATATATATATATATATATATTTTAAACCTAGAAGGGGTACCACCTCTGGTACAAGTGTAGGGACCCATAGCCTCGGAGAAGAAAATAAAGAGCACTCAAAGAAGACATTGTGGATCCTCCCTGAACACGTTGATATTTTCTTCTCCTACCACCCCTATTCTTCTGGTATGTGTGTGTATATATATATCTAACTTTTTTTGAAAATGTCATTACACAAAAAGTTACAACATTGATTACATGCAGGGTACAAGGCTACTTGTCATAAGTTATATTCATTATCAAATGAATAAATCCACAAGGGCCGTGATGAGGGTTTGAACTTACGTCCAGGATGATCCCAGACGCGCCTTAATCGACTGCGCCACGACATGGATATGAATTCGAACCCTCATCACGGCCCTTGGGGATTTATTCATTTAATATATCACGCTATTGAGATTTCTGTGTGTATTGAAGTAATGGCAAAGACGGCCTATTGGCATAGCTCGAGTGCATGGGGGGAGTTGTGTAAAACCCGGGTTCGTGTCTCGGAGAGGCTGCAGGATCCGTGTGAGACCAGTAGCAAACCCGGTTGCAATTCTTATCCCCATATCGAGGCGCAGTCGTTTAAGGAGCGTCTGGGATCAGCCTGGACGTATGTTCGAACCCTCATCACGGTTCTTGTGGATTTATTAATTTATGCATTCTATCTTTTAATTACTCTGACACTGAAAAAATTCTTTCTAACGTCTCGGTTGCTCATTTGGGTACTCAGTTTCCACCTGTGTCCCCCTTGTTCCTGTACCACCAGTGTTAAACAGTTTATCCTTATCTACCTTGTCAATTCCTCTGAGAATTTTGTAGGTAGTGATCATGTCTCCCCTACTCTTTTGTCTTCCACTGTCGTGAGTTGCATTTCACGCAGCCTTTGCTCGTAGCTTATGCCTCTTAGTTCTGGGACTAGTCTAGTGGCATACCTCTGAACTTTTTCCTGCTTCGTCTTGTGTTTGACAAGGTACGGGCTCCATGCTGGGGCCGCATACTTCAGGATTGGTTTTACATATGTGGTATACAAGGTTCTGAATAATTCCTTACATAGGTTCCTGAAGGCAGTTCTGATGTTAGCCAGCCTTGCATACACCGCCGATGTTATTCTTTTTATGTGGGTTTCAGGAGACAGGTTTCGTGTGATATCAACTCCTAGATCTTTCTCTCTGTCCGTTTCATGAAGTACTCCATCTCCCATTCGGTATCCTGTGTCTGGCCTCCTGTCTCCACGGCCTAGTTTTATTACCTTACATTAATTCGGGATGAACTTGAATAGCCATTTGTTGAACGATTCATTCAGTTTTTCTAGGTTATCTTGTAGCCTCATACTATCTTCCTTTGTCTTAATCCTTGTCAAATTTTTGCATCATCAGCAAACAATAAGAGGAAGGATTCTATACCCTCTAGAAGATCATTTACATATATCAGAAAGCGTATAGGTCCAAGTACTGAACCTTGTGGGACTCCACTGGCGACTTCATTGTGTGTGTGTGTGTGTGTGTGTGTGTGTGTGTGTGTGTGTGTGTGTGTGTGTGTGTGTGTGTGTGTGTGTGTGTGTGTGTGTGTGTGTGTGTGTGTGTGTGTGTGTGTGTGTGTGTGTGTGTGTGTGTGTGTGTGTGTGTGTGTGTGTGTGTGATTGAACATGATCGAAAGGATCAGGTCAATCACATTAAACTTACTTTTTTATAATTTTATCGGGCTTGACCCGTTTCGTTGAAGCTCTCTTCAGCATCTACGGAGGCAAAGGGAAAGAGAATACATGGCGACTGGGTTTAACACCAAGTAGAGACACTGTGAGGTGCTACACACTCGACATCAGCTGAGTGTGTAGGTGAGCGGAAGTTCTGTCTTGGTCTTGATGATGGTAAGGTGTACCTGAGGGGGAAATGAACTGTCAGGAGAAAGCGCCAAGCCACACGACTATATAGCACTTGGCGGGGGGGTCAGGATTTGGGATGGGACGGTGGGGGGGGAGTGGGGGGAAGGAATGGTGCCCAACCACTTAGACGGTCGGGGGATACATGTGTGTGTGAGAGTCGGCTAGTGATAGAGTGTTTGACATGTAGTGCTTTGGCTATGTCTATTTCTCTATTATCTTTTTGGCTATTATTTAAAGGGTTGTCGGTTACTGTATCTCTGATGACGGTCTGGTTGTGTGTGGACACAATATGATCTTCGTTGAAACCTTATTGGTTCTGCATTGTCGGACGCCTTGAAAAAGAGAGTAAGTTTTCATAATTTTCAGAGACACTCGCTATTGCCATAAAGCATAATTATAGTAATATTAGAC
The DNA here is from genome assembly GCF_040958095.1 of Procambarus clarkii. NCBI lineage: Eukaryota > Metazoa > Arthropoda > Malacostraca > Decapoda > Cambaridae > Procambarus > Procambarus clarkii. The sequence goes on from NC_091167.1 coordinate 29,914,654, forward strand.
GCTTTATATTTTCTGAATCACTTGCTGGGTAAGTGATGGGTAAACATATTGATAACAGGCTCCTTGTGTTGTTGAGATAAGCGGTATCGCAGACTCCATGACTGATTATATCGTGAATATCTGTTTCCCTATCAGGAGAGAGAGAGAGAGAGAGAGAGAGAGAGAGAGAGAGAGAGAGAGAGAGAGAGAGAGAGAGAGAGAGAGAGAGAGAGAGAGAGAGAGAGAGAGAGAGAGAGAGAGAGAGAGAGAGAGAGGGGGAGAGAGAGAGAGAGAGGGGGGAGAGAGAGAGAGAGAGGAAGAGTGAGAGGTAACCATTGGGTAACATGTTCTTTTGCCTCATGCCTCTCTTCACCAAGCAGTAAATAGCGACCTGAAAGCGTGAGAGCTGTTGTGGGTTGCATCCTGGGGATAGTTGGCATTTGCTGCGGGAGTTAGATAGAAACTCTCTCTCTCTCTCTCTCTCTCTCTCTCTCTCTCTCTCTCTCTCTCTCTCTCTCTCTCTCTCTCTCTCTCTCTCTCTCTCTCTCTCTCTCTCTCTCTCTCTCTCTCTCTCACACACACACACACACACACACACACACACACACACACACACACACACACACACACACATCGATATTCTTGACGTTTTCATCCAACCATCTTTTAATGGAATGCAATGTTCTTATGATTAAATCACAACAGTTTACTATTGTTATTATAACCATATACGATGACGTTCTCTCCTCTATATATATATATATATATATATATATATATATATATATATATATATATATATATATATATATATATATATATATATATATATATATATATATATATATATATATATATATATATATATATATTAGTATATTTTGGTAGCAGTCTTTCCTGTAGACATATATTATTAAATGTGACCGAAAAAGTAAGATTAATAATTCTAACACGAATTTTCTCAATCTTTCGTACATTACGCTTCACTGTTGGAGGTAAATCAAAAATCACTTCTCCAAAATTCATTTTTATTTCTAGTCTGACGCGACACGGGCGCGTTTCGTAAAACTTATTACATTTTCAAAGACTTCACAAATACACAACTGATTAGAACGTATCTCTGATTTTATATCTACATTTGAGTGAGGTGGGAGGGGTGATGTGGCATTAACACAAGACAGAACAAGAGGGGATATTAATAGGGTATTTAAAGTATCAACACAAGACAGAACAGAAACAATGGGTATTGAATAGAAGTGTTTGTAGAAAGCCTATTGGTCCATATTTCTTGATGCTTCTATATTGGAGCGGAGTCTTGAGGTGGGTAGAATATAGTTGTGCAATAATTGGCTGTTGATTGCTGGTGTTGACTTCTTGATGTGTAGTGCCTCGCAAACGTCAAGCCGCCTGCTATTGCTGTATCTATCGATGATTTCTGTGTTGTTTACTAGGATTTCTCTGGCGATGGTTTGGTTATGGGAAGAGATTATATGTTCCTTAATGGAGCCCTGTTGCTTATGCATCGTTAAACGATTTACTATAAAACCAGAAAAACGGCCAGCCTACTCATGAGAAACTCTCCAGACACAAAACAGAACGCTTTAAAAGAGACTAATGTCGTCTATGCCTTCAAATGCCCACTTGGGGACTGTAAGCTCCAAAAAACCCAGTATATAGGCAAGACAACAACATCTCTTTCTAGGCGTTTAACGATGCATAAGCAACAGGGCTCCATTAAGGAACATATAATCTCTTCCCATAACCAAACCATCGCCAGAGAAATCCTATTAAACAACACAGAAATCATCGATAGATACAGCGATAGCAGGCGGCTTGACGTTTGCGAGGCACTACACATCAAGAAGTCAACACCAGCAATCAACAGCCAATTATTGCACAACTATATTCTACCCACCTCAAGACTCCGCTCCAATATAGAAGCATCAAGAAATATGGACCAATAGGCTTTCTACAAACACTTCTATTCAATACCCATTGTTTCTGTTCTGTCTTGTGTTGATACTTTTAATACCCTATTAATATCCCCTCTTGTTCTGTCTTGTGTTAATGCCACATCACCCCTCCCACCTCACTCAAATGTAGATATAAAATCAGAGATACGTTCTAATCAGTTGTGTATTTGTGAAGTCTTTGAAAATGTAATAAGTTTTACGAAACGCGCCCGTGTCGCGTCAGACTAGAAATAAAAATGAATTTTGGAGAAGTGATTTTTGATGTACCTCCAACAGTGAAGCGTAATGTACGAAAGATTGAGAAAATTCGTGTTAGAATTATTAATCTTACTTTTTCGGTCATATTTAATAATATATATATATATATATATATATATATATATATATATATATATATATATATATATATATATATATATATATATATATATATATATATATATATATATATATATCGTCCACATAACTAAAGTTTCCTAATGATATTTCTCTTTATCTTTTATTTGATATTTGATAGTAAAATCTCATTTCCTATCAAATATCTACATTTTAATTTAAATATTCTTACTACAATCTACCCAATGTAATATAAACCATTGTTAGTTCTTTCTCTCGTCTCTTCCAAGATCAGGTTTCGATTCCCGAGTGCCCAAGAGATTGGGAAAAGTTCCTTCACCCTCCCCCCTCCCTCCCACTATTCACATATCCCAGCGCTTATACTCTGTTCCTGATACTCCCTTTAAGGGCTATACAGTCATGCTTAGTGCCTACTCCTGATAATAACGTTATCTCACCCTCTTAAGAAGGACATTAGTTTAGTCGAAATTCTTGGCTTTTTCTTGCAAATTGGTCTCGAGTTGTTTTGTAATTCATAGACCAGAACGCGCAGCGAATTGATGATGCAAGCTGACTAGCGCGTTGTTGAGAGCCAGTGTTCTAGCTCTGTATACTTTATATATATATATTGTTTGGTTTGTTATTGCTTGCTTGCTTTACTATTGCTTGCTTTGTTAATCCTTGGATTATTATTGTTTTGGTAATGGCTATTGTGTTTATGCTTCTTCTGTTATTGCTTGCTTTGTTACTCCTTGTTGTGATATTGTTTACATTTGTGTTCCTTGCTTTGTTAACTATTCCCTTGATAACCTTTTTTTATTATTGTTTGGATTTTTGTTGCTTGCTCTGTCATTGCTATGTCAATTACTGATAATTTAGATATTGCTTGCTTTTTTAAATCCTAATTGTTGTTATTTGCTTTGGCATTGTTTATATTGTTATTACTTGCTTTATCCACTTGCGATCGTCTCTGATAATTACTCCAAGCTCTTTCTTGAATGATATATATACTCCAAGGAGTTTATATAAGCTCTTAAGAGTATATATAGTCTCCTCCTTATATTGTCGTGATGGCTTGGCGCTTTCCCCTTATAAATCCTTCCTTCATGCTACTTTTCTCAGAAATGAGGACTTCCGGGTTTAATTCGGGTAGGACAGGAACGGTTGTGCACTTTTCTTTTCACCTGGTACCTCTATTTACCAAGCAGAAAAATAGATAACATGAATTTAGGCATCTATTGTTGGACTAGACAATTTCAGGGGCAACTGGTGTGGTAACTTGGTGATCGGAATGGTAACTTGGTGATCGGAATGGTAACTTGGTGACTGAGATAACGAGTATTCCGGTAAGAGTTTGTGCTGTGGTTTATGATATCTTTCTTGATTAACACGATAGCTGCAACTCTCAGTTTTAATTCAAACAAATTTTTGTTTGCATTTGCTCCGGCTCAGTAATATTGAATGTGTAAACGCAATGTAGTTATTTTGATACGGAATAAGACAGTTTATATTTGTTATTATTAATATTATTTCTTAAAATTGCTAATATTATCATTATTATTTATTATTTTTTTTTGTCCAAAATTTATGCTAATTGCATTTAGTCTTTGGAAGTTAGAACTACACCTGTTCAGTGTAGTTACTTGTAGCAATGCTGGTCTTACAATATACATTTCAACTTGTATATTATACATTTCAATGACAAGTTGTAGTACCTGATATATATATATATATATATATATATATATATATATATATATATATATATATATATATATATATATATATATATATATATTTATATATATATATATATATATATATATATATATATATATATATATATATATATATATATATATATATATATATATATACATATATATTGTAGCGAAAATGCGAGATTTCGACACAAAAGAAAAATAATTAAGAAGAACGACACATGTTTTTCCAGTGCCAGCGGGAGTATTAACCGGACAAATCAACGGGTTACGGGTAATTCCCGAATTGTTGGGAGGTTGACCTTTGACCCGGTAAATACGTAATTGAGGAAGTGTGCTTAACCCCTCCCTCCCTCCCCCCCTCTCCTTCTCTTTCAGGAACTCTCAAGCCACAGACAAGTACACTTCCCCCCCCCACTACCCCCCCTATTTCCCCTTCCCACCACCCCCTATGTGTGTGCCAGACTTCTGCTGGGTAGTTCCGCTATTTCCCCCAACCCCCCCTTTCCCACTCCCCCCCCCACTCTTTGGAACTACCGGTTAATGACCGACTACCCGCGGTAAGTGCTGGGTTAATATTATTATTTTTATTATTTTTATTTTTTTTTATTATTTTTATTATTTTTATTATTTTTATTATTATTATTATTATTATTATTATTATTACTATTTTTGTTGTTGTTATTTATAGTTAGTTTTTATTTTAGTTATTATTGATAATTGTATTGTTATTATTATTGTTATTAATATTTTTATTAGTGTTGTTCTTATTATTTATAGATAGGTTGTACTATAGTTATTATTAATCATTTGATTTTTATTATTATTATTACTTACAGGCGAACCCGGCGGTACTCGGGACACTCTGTATCTGCCCGCACTCTCCCATTCCACCTCTCTTCTATCCCCATTTACGCACATCGTCTTCTTCACAAATCTTGCCTCCCCTCTCCTCTCCCCTTCCCCTCCCCCTCCCCCTTTTCCTCTTTTCTTCCCCCTCTACTCTTTCTCATCTGGTTTTTTACCTCGAAAAAGGCAAATATTTCTTATATATTCGGACGGACCACTCGGCTGCATTCGGTCTCTCCCCTTTCCCCTCCTCTTCATCCCATTTCCCTATTCCATTCCCACTTGCCCACTTTGCCCCTCCCTTAATTCTCCTCCCTCCCCCTTGTCTCAGAAAATGTATTGTTACAAAGTGCTGAAACAACCGTAATTTATTACAGTTGTTTCAGAAAATTTAATACATAGCCCTGAACACTCTATGGGAAATGTACCAAATATTTCAGACTTGACTCCGTGAAAATCGCATGAGGGATCGCTATATATGTGCTAATATTAAGCGTATATATATATATATATATAGAGAGAGAGAGAGAGAGAGAGAGAGAGAGAGAGAGAGAGAGAGAGAGAGAGAGAGAGAGAGAGAGAGAGAGAGAGAGAGAGAGAGAGAGAGAGAGAGAGAGAGAGAGAGAGAGAGAGAGAGAGAGAGAGAGAGAGAGAGAGAGAGAGAGAGAGAGAGAGAGAGAGAGAGAGAGAGAGTATAAATATTTCCTAAATTATCTAACTTATGCCGATCCCGACCAGCCTATGTTCGTTCTGAACCCCACACCATTCCTGCTGCAATGTTGTATGAGGCTAGCCATACAACACGAAGACAGTCAAACTGACATTATGTCTTATAGATAATAATTATTTTTGTTTATTATTATTATTATTATTATTATTATTTACAATAAAGAATTCATACATAAATTTAAAAGAAAAGTAATTTCCATACAGAGACCGGTTTAAAATTCCTTTATTTTACGGTTTCTAAATTAGTCCCTGCCAAGTCATGCCAGTGTGATGCCGGGACGGAGTTCAGAACTTTCCTTCGAGTACTTCCTTGCCCAATCATGCCCGTGTGCATCTGGGAGGGGGGTACAGTACCTTCCTTCGGCTACTTTCTTGTCGAATCACACCTAGAAAGGGAAAAAGAGTACCATCTTTAGTGTACTTTCCTGCCAAGTGTTGCTAATGAATAGCTGTGAAGGGATACAGTATTTTCCATGCTGAAGTTTCCTGCCTATTTTTACCCCTTGAGTAGCTGATAGAGAAATGGAGAAAGATAGAAAGAGGGAGAGGTGAGAGGGGGATGGAAATCCTTCACCATTCTCATTTCTTGGGAAGGGAGGAAGGGGATTGAACCGGTCGTTCCTGTCTTATTATTATTCCTCCTTTGTAATTAGGAGGGCAAATGTACATTATTTTTCCCTGGGGTACTCTAGGAAACGAAGCCGTGTCGGAAGGCGCAGACATGCACGCGATTTTGGCTTTCCTGGTAGCTATCGTAGCATAGTAGTTTAACGAGCGGGTGATAGGTAGTCTTTTTTTGTTTTGTAGGTGGGGAGGGGGCGAGGGGTGTGTTGCGGAAGCGAGCAACAAGTAGCTCTTACGAGGGTTGAAATAGCCTAATCTACTCTATCCTTTTGGGATCTACTTCCCTTTCTCGATAAACTTTCTTGAACTTGAACTTGAATAGGTCTCTGGCTACTGTCATTTCAGATCTACTTCCGATGAGAAACATTCTGTGTGGGAATGGGGGTGGGTGGTTTACTGTGGATAAGATATATATATATATATATATATATATATATATATATATATATATATATATATATATATATATATATATATATATATATATATATATAGAGTTGTTGAGCTCACAACTAGGATTTTTTGGAATTATTCAGCTCAATTGGGCTTTTCAAAGTTCTTGGACTCACAAGGGATTTGTGAAGCTTTTCTGCTCACAACGGCTGCATAAAGTTCTTAATCTTATAAGATCCATTTAAAGCTCTTGAACCCACAAAGGCTTCTAAACTCTTGTACTCACAAAAGCAATATTTAACCTTTGAGGTCAACTAAGCATAAAACTCTTGAAATCAAAAGATCCATAGAAAGCTATTGAACTTACAGGAACTATATAAAACTATTGAACTCCCAGGAACTATATAAATCTATTGAACTTACAGGAACTATATAAATCTACTGAACTTACAGGAACTATATAAACCAATTGAACTCACAAGGGTTATTTAAAACCCTGGAACTCACAGGGACTTTATAAAATTCTTATGAGAGAAATACTACTCACAATAAAGACCCCAGTGCTCAGATCTTACGGAAAACACTGTCAGCTGGTTTTGCTCTTAATCTTTTATTCATATGACTGGATACAAGCATACAAGATTGGTTACAATCATACACTGATTGGCAATGCGCTTTTATTCATTGTGACAATCATGTAACAGTAGGATATGCGCATACAGTAGTTGGTTAGAAGCATTCACTGATTGGCTACAATCATAAACTGATTGGATACAAACATATACTGATTGGGTACTATCATAAACTAATTAACTAAAAGCATGCACTGATTAACAACACACAGACATTAATTGCTATCAAACATCCATTATTTAGCTTGAGGCATACACTGATTGATCTGAATCCTACATTGACTGGCTGGAAGCATACATTGATTCACAATGAGTATACACTGATTGGCTGCAAGCATACATTGATTCACATTGAGTATACACTGATTGGCTACAAGGTTACGCGGAATGCCTTACATCACACACACTGATTACAAGCATACATTGTTTGGATTTAAATATGTACTTATTGGAACAAAAAAAACATACCATAATTGCCTACAAGCATTTCCTGATTGGTTATAACTATACACTGATTTTCTACAAGCATTCATTGATTATTATAACATTAAGATTATTGATATTATAAAATTAAATGTAATGAAAGGGGTCAATATCCTTCACAAGGGCCAGATTTATTTCTTATAGTAACGCGGAGTAACGGTATAAGATTATCCTTGTTGAGTTATTTACTTTATTTTTTATATATATTTTTTTGGTGAACAACCGGGGGGAACAATTATTGTATAAGCAGTCTTGTGACCCAATTGAGCGCTGGGGGAGTTGTGTTTATGAATTACGGTAGAAGTGCGACAGGCGTGACGTCACCTGAGACGTGTGTCGTGATTGGCTGAGATGTTGGCTCAGGTGTGACCACCCCCCTCCTCCTCCTCCTCCCCACCCAACCCCCATCACCTTTACCTCATCCCCCCTCCCCCCTCCCTACCTCCTCCCCTCAGAGAACGGGTGAGGGAGTATTAGGAGGAGGGGGTATGGGGGGTGAGGATGGGTATCTTTCTCCTTTTCACAGTGTAGCGAAACTGCTTAGAAAAAAGGCTTTTAGCTTGACGGTGAGACGTGATCGAGGCCGCAGTGGGCATGATGCCCCGGGCACCGAGGCTCCGTGAGTTACACCCCCCCTTCCCTCCCTCCCCCTCCCCCTCCCACCACCACCACCTCGTCCCGTTCATTGACCCAAGAACTAGGGAGGTGGAGGTAAAAGTGGGAGGGGGAGAGCGGGGATGGGATGGGAGGAGGCAGGAGAGGGGGGGAGGGGGGGTTGAATCTGCCTCCTTCCCACCTCCCTCCCCCCTCCTGTACTACTGCCGACGCCCCCCACACCCCCCTCCCCACACCAGCCAACGGGACTTGGTAAAAACTTCAGGTGTGTCTTGGCGATGTGCTCCGTCAGTCGGCGGTGTAGAGTGGACGAGCACGAACGTCCGGGCGAGTGTGTGTGTGGCGGCGGTCATCGCTGTGGTGGAAAACCTTGCGGCAGGAGTCGTTCGTTCCCCCCCCTCCTGGGTACTCCGGCCCGGCTAACTCGCCCTTCGCACCGGCAGGGTTTGGAGGAGGAGCAGGAGACACTCCAGCACCTGCCGCGCGGAATACTGAGTGCAGGCGCTGTAGTAGCAGCAGCAGGAGTACTTTAGCTTGTGGGGGCACTTCTAAACCACTCTTGTTATCCAGTACCCCAGCAGAAGTACATGATATATCACGGACCTATATGACGCTATCCGTTCCTATGCTCGCATGAAGAAACTATTTATTTATTTTCTCGTCCTAGTTTCTGGGTCGGTAAGACCTTTTTTTTTAATTGTTTTGGAGTCGAAGTGAAGTGGATAGAGAATGGCTGCGTCTTAGTGGTTACCGTTGGCATAAACAGACGGCGGAGTTGGTTCTCCAGCCTGCCTGCCTGCCTGTCCCCCCCAAGTCTGACGGCGGCGCTGAAGGTGTAACTTGTAGTGTTGGTTTACAGACCTACGACTCGAAAGGCATGACACAGAATACCACGTGATATTGTTATTAAAGGGCGTCCCACACATACACACACACACACACACACACATATACTCATACACTCAGGAGACCAAGTACTCCAGAAGGCAGCGCAGTAGACGAGTGAACCACTTAACAAGTGGTTCACTTAATAACCCAGGCAAACTGGAAGACCCAAAGGCCAATTACAGTTCGGTGAGGATGGACGTCTTCAAGATCGACCAGAGCCTCGGGTCTCTGGGCGCAGGCGTCGCCGAAGTCAAGGTCACCAACCCCGAAGTTACATTCGACACGAACACGGACTTCAACTTGTCGTTCTTCGACGCGTCGACCTCCCCGTCTCCGGTGATCATCAAGAAGGAGGAGTTCGACGAGCGCCCCTTCGACTCGGTGGCTCCGGACTCCCTGTTCTCCCCGTCGGCGGAGTACTCGCCCTTCACCACCGAGGAGTCCAAATACACGTGCTTCTCCGACACGGCGCAGCCCTACGCCCAGGACTCCACCAGCAGCCTCAGCCCAGCCTCCACGCCCTCTCTCATCTCTCCGCTTCCGTCACCCTCTCCGGGGCTCATCCACGCCCACAACAACACCACCACCCAGCTCCTCAAGACGCCCGTCGTGGTCAAGACAGGTATAATTTGTTCACTCAAGCACCTTCATTCCTCGCTGAATTAACTCTTCTTCATTTTTCCTCCTCTCTCTCTCTCTTGGATGTTATTCGTGTTATTTTCCTCTTGCTTCTTCCCCCTCCCTCTCCTCTCTCTCCCACTTATCGTATTCTTTCTGTAATCCTTCCTCACGTGCATGTATTAAATTTGTATTTTTTATAATATTCACACTTCACTATTCTTAATTTTGTTTACTAATTACCATATTACCATATCGAGTGCCTCTGCTGCCTCATATTATTTGGATTTAATTTTTTAATTGTATGTGTCTCTCTGTTGGGAATAACGCATCATTTTGACACATTATAATTAAAGACTATTTATACAAAGTGAAATGATTCGTGTACATTACGAATGACAAAATTTGTAAAATGGTAAAACGTTCTAAGTTCTATTTGGAGGGAAAAATAATTATGGTTTCATTAATAAGTGCAAGAACGGGAATCAATATATCTCCAGAGAGATTGAAAATTCTGGGGTATCTTTAGGAATAGTAAAAAACAAATATATATAATCATGGTATTCGTAGTGTCTTAGGAATTAGAAAGTGCCTATTGCACCCATGATTGTGGCGGAGACGATTGTTAAGTTCCTTCTGAAACAATACAAACGAATCTTCCGAATGAAGAAATTGTTTTTTTTTCATCTTTCTCAAAGTCTTTTTTTTCAATTGTGTAATATATATGCATTAGTCTTTCATATTATTTTATATATAATAAGTGTAGTTTATGAAAAGGTTGCCTCTTCTCCTCCCGATTACTGACACGAGGGCAAAATATCTGACTGTTTGTATGTCTGTCTGTGTGTCTGTCTGTCTGTGTGTCTGTGTGTCTGTCTGTCTGTGTGTCTGTGTGTCTGTCTGTCTGTGTGTCTGTGTGTCTGTGTGTCTGTGTGGCTGTCTGTCTGTCTGTGTGTCTGTCTGTCTGTGTGTCTGTGTGTCTGTCTGTCTGTGTGTCTGTGTGTCTGTGTGGCTGTCTGTCTGTCTGTCTGTCTGTCTGTCTATGTCTCTCTCAACTCACGATTCTTCCATCCTCTCTCCACGAGTTATTTTTAGCCTCCCGGTGGGCATCCTCCGTGGTAACCCACACGGCAAGGACAGGTGACAATCCCAGCTGAAATGACTGCCATCTCGACCATAAAGGTGTTCTTGGGGGGAAGCCCATTAATCGCCCTAGCTATAAACGTTAGCTTAAGTATGGTACATGCATCCAGTACTTTTTTGTTCTTTATGGTATTTTTTTCCCGATATTCCATAATATTTCGTTACGATCCAGACAACATCGTTTGATTTCCTGTTCCCGAAGACTTACAACACAGTTTTCCCTATTACGAATGTCAATAGCATTTTGCTATGTACCGTAGTTACAGGAAAGGGGGGGTGGGGGGAGACTGATAGTACTGTAGTTAAGAGAGCTTCAATCTGAACACTTAGGGACTATATACGAACCCCCCGAACGGCTACATCTCGACAGATGCATTTTCGAACACACACACACACACACACACACACACACACACACACACACACACACACACACACACACACACACACACACACACACACACACACACACACCAAACAAATGTTATTATTTTTGGTTTCTTGCTCCCCCCCCCCCCCCCACTGCGTGTTTCCGCTGGGATTACAAGAGTAGCAGGAGCCCCGGGCGCTGCAAGGGGGAAGAGGTGTCAACTAAGGGGTTCCCAGAGTGGTAGTGTGTTCTCAGTAAATGATATCGTAATACAATCGTGATAATAGGGACTGCTTAAATCCCAATTTGCCAACCACAGCATCAGCAGCGGCGCCGCCTCCTCCTCCTCCTCCTCCCCTCCCCCCCCCCCCCCCGTGCAGCCGCCGCGCTATCAGCAGGCTTAGAGAAAACGAAAGTTGGCGGCAGAATTTTCAGCCTTGCGATCGCGTTACACAAGGGCGGTTCTCGCTCTCGCAGTTACGCTACTCCACGGTCGCTTCTCGCGTAAACGCACGCACACGCACACGCTCGCAGTCCGGGCCTAGGGATGGTGGAGAGAGGGTGGGGGGGGGGGAGGGAATGCATTTCTTGTTTCTGAAGAGTCAGGAAGGCGCAGGATGTGTGTGTGTGTGTGTGTGTGTGTGTGTGTGTGCGTGTGTGTGTGTGTGTGTGTGCGTGTGTGTGTGTGTGTACTCACCTAATTGTACTTGCCTAGTTGTGGTTGTGGGGGGGGAGGTTGAACTTCGGCTCTTTGGTCCTGCCTCACAACTGTCAATCAACTGGTGTACAGATTCCTGAGCCTACTAGGCTCTTATCATATGTACCTTTAAAGCTGCGTATGGAGTCAACCCCCACCACATCGCTTCCGAGTGCATTCCATTTAACTACTCTGACACTGAAAATTTTCTTTCAAAGAAAATTTCTTTCTGAGTGCATATGTGAATGTGTGTGCTTGTGTGTGTGTGTGTGTGCGTGTTTTAATGTGCATATGTGCGTGTGCTCGCGCCCGTGTGTGTGTGTGAGAGAGGTTAAAAGGGGTGGAAGGGGGGGGGGGGGAGTTGTACCTTTTGTGTTAGGAGACAGTAGATATTATCTAGTTTTTTTTTTGCCCTGAGTGTGTTTTACGTGAAGTCAATGTCCCATGCTACCCACCCAGTCTCCACCACACACACACACACACACACACACACACACACACACACACACACACACACACACACACACACACACACACACACACATACACACACACACACACACACACACATACATACACATAGGGGCCTGGTAGCCTGGTGGATAGCGCGCAGGACTCGTAATTCTGTGGCGCGGGTTCGATTCCCGCACCAGGCAGAAACAAATGGGCAAAGTTTCTTTCACCCTGAATGCCCCTGTTACCTAGCAGTAAATAGGTACCTGGGAGTTAGTCAGCTGTCACGGGCTGCATTCTGGGGTGTGGAGAAAAAAAAAGTAGTTAGTAAAATAGTTGATTGACAGTTGAGAGACGGGCCGAAAGAGCAAAGCTCAACCCCACAAACACAACTAGGTGAATACACACACACACACACACCCACCTACACACTCTTCGTAGTCTAAAAGGTAGATTGAGAACAGACAATTAGAAACTTTCGGTAGACTCCTAGCTTGTTAAACAGGTAGACTATTAAGCAGGTAGACTGAAAGACTGATAAATGTGTAACCCGACAGTACCGATGCTAAATATATACTGTCAATTTGCTAGTAGACTAACTCCTAGTAGATTAACAGGCTAATTGTTAGCAGACTCACTATGACTGAAAGACTGTTGATGCACCGGACCGGCAGACTGCTAAATTGGCAGACTGGCAGATATTTGAAAAATTAACTGTTAGATAACTGGCACAGGACTGGTGGTGAACTACTGCACAGAACGGGGTACGATAGAGCGAAACTCTGCAGAATATATATATATATATATATATATATATATATATATATATATATATATATATATATATATATATATATATATATATATATATATATATATATATATATATATATATATATATATACCATTACTCAGCATCATCATATAACTGTGATCTCCCATCAGCGGCAGGATCACACTGCTGCTAGTTCTCCTCACCGACAGCATACCCAGTTATTAGCCCTTATCGCGTGACAGCATATTCAGTTATTCCCCCCCTATCACCTGACAGCATACTCAGCTATTTGCCTTTACCGCGCGACAGCATACACATATATTTGTACGCACGTAAATCTGCGCACGCAAATAACTCTCAACAGGACCAGAAGGCACGGCAGGAAGTGCAAAACCTCCTCGTTGTAAAGTAGAGACAATCCCCATCAACATTGAAAGCCCAAGATTCTGCAGCAATCTCCCGCTATGCGTAAAGCGGCATAACTAACCGATCTCTCACGGTGTTCAAAACGGAACATGATGAACACCTCTGAAGGATAACTGGTCACCCGTTGTGTGATACAGAAGGCAGGCTGCGAGCAGCGGCGTCAAACAGCCTGGTTGGCCATACCGTCGAAGGAAATTGGTCTTTACAGCAATCTCAAGGTAAGGTAGCATGCCCAGCCTCAAGCTGGGCATCATCAGGCGGCATACGCATGCATTGCGAGTCGTAATAAGGCATCATCACAGATGTTATCTCTCATCACCGGCAGCATCACACAGATATTATCTCCCATCACCGGCAGCATCACACAGGTATTAGCATCAGTTACCCGGCAGCATATACAGCAGTTAGCGCTCATTACCACATACACATGCACATACATACACACATGTCATGCACACATATATACACACACACATAAATACAGAAATACACACACACACACACACACACACACACACACACACACACACACACACACACACACACACACACACACACACACACACACACACACTCACATAAATACAGAAATACACACACACACACACACACACACACACACACACACACACACACACACACACACACACACACACACACACACACACACACACACACACACACAAACATACACACACACACACACACACACACACACACACACACACACGCACACACACACACACACACACACACACACACACACACACACACACACACACACACACACACACACACACACACACACACATACACACACAACCTACAAAATCCTCAGGGGAATCGACCGGGTAAACAAGGATGAACTATTCAACACTGGTGGGACGCGAACAAGGGGACACAGGTGGAAGCTGAGTACCCAAATGAGCCACAGAGACGTTAGAAAGAACTTTTTCAGTGTCAGAGTAGTTAGTAAATGGAATGCATTAGGAAGTGATGTGGTGGAGGCTGACTCCATACACAGTTTCAAATGTAGATATGATAGAGCCCAATAGGCTCAGGAATCTGTACACCAGTTGATTGACGGTTGAGAGGCGGGACCAAAGAGCCAGAGCTCAACCCCCGCAAGCACAATTAGGTGAGTACAATTAGGTGAGTACACACACACACACACACACACACACACACACACACACACACACATACACACACACACACACACACACACACACACACACGCACACACACACACACACACACACACACACACACACACACACACACACACACACACACACACACACACACACACACACACACACACACACACACACACACATACACACACACACAGGCCTTGGCAAGATCTTCTCACCGAGGATCCTAAAAGAGGCAGCTGCAGTATTGTGTGTACCTCTTGGTATAGTCTTCCACTCCTCACTAATAACGGGGTGGAACTTCCCGCATTCTCTGTAAGATATTGATAAGACTGATAAAAAGAAGACGTTGAGAACATTTAGAAAATATGCATTTTATTTCCAAGCATCAACATGGATTCAGCAAATTAGAATCCTGTTTGGCCAACTTTTTCCTATTTCAAGATGATAAGAATCAAACAGTAGGAAGAGGATTGGGCAGAGTGCATTTTCCTGCATTGCCAGAAAGCTTTTGGCACTGTTTTTCACACGTGACTCCTATGCAAAGTAGAAAAAAACAGATTGGTGGATCTAGAAGAGCACTATAGTGGACGAGAGTGTTCCATTCAGGAAGAGAGAAGGAACTATAGTCAGAGTTTGTTGTTGCTGTTTTTTCAGATTTAGCTACTCAGAACGAAGTGTCCATGTAGCACGGGCTATGGTGAGCCCGTGAAGATAGTCAGAGGAGGTGCGTTACCTCTCAGACTGGAGAGAGGTAACGAGTGGAGTGCCTCAAGGTTAGGTACTAAGGGCCCATCGTGTTCCTAATGTACATAAACAATTTAACAGAGGAAGTAAGCTCATATTCTTAACAAAAATGTTTCCTGGTGATAATAAGGTAATGAAGCGAATCAGATCTGAGGAGAACTGCAATACTTTACAAGAGGTAATGAATAATCTACAGAAGTCTGAGACTAGACTTTAGCCCTGATGAATGTCAGGTTATGAAGATACGAAGTTATGCAAGAAGACCTGAAATTCCGTCAAGACTAAATAGAGAAGGTAACTAGAAAAGGTTTCAAATGTAGATTTGTTAGAGCCCAGTAGGCTCAGGAATCTGTACACCAGTTGATTGACAGTTGAGGGGCGGAACCAGAGAGCGAAAGCTCAACCCCCCGCAAGCACAACTATGTTTGTACAACTAGGTGAGTACACACACACACATTTGCTTTCGGGGGTCGTAGTCTTAAAGGCCCGGCTTCGAGTCGCGGCGGAGGCGGAAACAATTGGGCAGAGTTTCTTTCACCCTGATGTCCCTATTGACCTAGCAGTAAATAAGAGCTGCTACGGGCTGCTTCCTGGGGACATGTGTGCACGCGCACGCGCGTGTGTGTGTGTTAGATAAAAATATATGTAATAGATATGATAGAGGAAAAATACATTGGTTAGAAAGGCGGAGTCCAAGAGCTACTAGCTCGATTCTGCCGACATAAGTAGTAAATACAGACAAACAAAGATCACACATGAAATAAAACAAGAGGGCGGGGCTCAACAGCATGCATCTGAACGTGCAAACACATCCAGGTGAGTAGACAAACACATCCAGGTGAGTAGACAAACAAACCATCAAACAAGCAGTACCACTCGGGCAGGGACCCTCTCACACGACGACCAAGCTAAGGCAGCAGGTAGTGGGGGAGTTTGCCCCACTACCAGCAAACAAGGCAAAGGGGAGGGAGGGGGGATGGTGGGGGGAGGGGGAAGGTGTAGGGAACAGCTAGGTCAGGTCACTCCCTCCACTTCCCCCCCTCCCCATCCCACCCCCTTCCCCACGCACTCTTTTACCTTCCTAAATCTCACTTCACTCTCACCCCATACATACCTCAATAAACCAAGCCCTCCTCCCACTCTCTCTCCTACTCTCTTCCTCATTCCCCCATCATTTCCTGTCTCCTCCCCCCCCCCCACACACCTCCCCCACTCCTCCCATCCCCGCCCATGCATCATTGCTTATTATTTGGGTTATCGCCGATAGCGAGATTTTTGTTATGGCGGCGAGTCTAAGTGTATAGGAATATCTGCGCATGGGTCTGGGTGCATATATATATATATATATATATATATATATATATATATATATATATATATATATATATATATATATATATATATATATATAAATTAATACAAATATTAAATACACATACACACAGAGCCATAGAGTATTCGGTCCCAGCATGGAGCTCGTACTTTGTCAAGCACAAGACAAAACTGGAAAAAGTTCAGAGGTATGCCACTAGGCTAGTCCCAGAACTAAGAGGCATAAGTTACGAGGAAAGGCTGCGTGGACTGCACCTCACGTCGCAGGAAGTCAGAAGAGCTCGAGGAGGCATGATCACCACATATAAAATTGTCAAGGGAATTGACTGGGGTAGACAAGGAATGCACTAGGAAGTGATGTGGTGGAGGCTGACGCCGTACACAGTTTCAAATGAAGATATAATGGAGCTAGAGAAGCTCAGCAATCTGTACACCAGTTGATTGACAGATGAGAGGCGGGACCAAAGAGCCGCAGCTCAACCCTCGCAAGCGCAACTAGTTGAGTATATAGGAAACGTGAACTGACACGCGTATTCACTTGCTTCTCAAGGGGATTTGTTTCGTGGGGGTGTGGAGGTGGTGGGTCGATCACTCACTCATATACTCCACACACACACACACACACACACACACACACACACACACACACACACACACACACACACACACACACACACACACACACACACACACACACACACACACACACACACACTCCCACACACACACACTCCCACACAGTGTTCTATCTCTCTATCTCCCTCTAATCAGTCGCTCCCATACATGTCTGCAGAGATAAAGCCTCACTGAGCCAAAGACCTCAAAATGCCAGCGGCGTTCACCTCAGTTCCGGCTTAAGCTTAGACCGAAACTTAAAATTAAAATAAAACCTCACGAAAGAACCACTCATATTGACAGGTAAAACAAGGCTCAAAATCCGAATATCGTTTCCGAGCCATAATGCCCAATGAAAAATAGGATGGGATTTTAGTGCTTATTTGGTACCAACAGAAGGGTGCAAGTTCCTTGGGCATGGATTCCTGCCAGGTGTGCCAGATCCTCATCACTTCTTGTTATGGGTGAGCATCTTGTAATTGTTGTGTGGGAATGCTTATGGCGGGAGAGGGATATCTGGCAACAATGTATCGAGGCGTTTCGTACACACGGGATTCCTAATAACCTAATCTGAAGGGAAATAATTATATTGGTTTTTATTAATTGCATTTTTTTTTTTAGGTCTGCTGCAGTTTGTCAGGTGTTGAGCAGTATTGGAATGATGATGTGTTGAATAAAGTATATGCAAGTAGGGATTATTTTACGAATAGGTAACTTGTTCTGGCTATAGTGTCTTTCCCCTGATAATTCCTTTCCTGTGGCAACTGTGTGAAGATTGCTGGAAGAAAGACGTAAAGATGACTCGGAGAAAGATACTAAGATGACGCGGAGAAAGATACTAAGACGACACAGAGAAAGAACTAACAAGACCGAAAAAAATATACAAAGTGCCTTGTTCAATTGACATCTTGGCAACAGTTCTATGATCAAGTAAAAGGAAGACAGGTTTCTTGAGGCGATTACAGGATGACATAATTTCCCAGAGTAGAGTAAAATATTTCACACACACACACACACACACACACACACACACACACACACACACACACACACACACACACACACACACACACACACACACACACACACAGCTGGCCAACATACGAACGGCATTCAGAAACTTGTGTAAAGAATCATTCAGAACTTTGTATACCACATATGTCAGGCCAATCCTGGAGTATGCAGCCCAAGCATGGAGTCCATATCTAGTCAAGGATAAGACTAAACTGGAAAAGGTTCAAAGGTTTGCCACCAGACTAGTACCCGAGCTGAGAGGTATGAGCTACGAGGAGAGACTACGGGAATTAAACCTCACTTCGCTGGAAGACAGAAGAGTTAGGGGGGACATGATCACCACATTCAAGATTCTGAAGGGGATTGATAGGGTAGATAAAGACAGTCTATTTAACACACGGGGAGCACGCACAAGGGGACACAGGTGGAAACTGAGTGCCCAAATGAGCCACAGAGATATTAGAAAGAACTTTTTTAGTGTCAGAGTGGTTGACAAATGGAATGCATTAGGAAGTGATGTGGTGGAGGCTGACTCCATACACAGTTTCAAGTGTAGATATGACAGAGCCCGATAGGCTCATGAATCTGTACACCTGTTGATTGACGGTTGAGAGGCGGGACCAAAGAGCCAGAGCTCAACCCCCGCAAACACAACTAGGTGAGTACAACTAGGTGAGTACACACACACACACACACACACACACACACACACACACACACACACACACACACACACACACACACACACACACACACACACACACACACACACACACATGCAAATAGAGTGGTAGACGGTTGGAACAAGTTAAGTGAGAAGGTGGTGGAGGCCAAGACCGTCAGTAGTTTCAAAGCGTTATGACAAAGAGTGCTGGGAAGACGGGACACCACGAGCGTAGCTCTCATCCTGTAACTACACTTAGGTAATTACACTTAGGTAATTACACACACACACACACACACACACACACACACACACACACACACACACACACACACACACACACAAAGATACCCAACCACTTCTGCTTCTAATACTGCAACTGCTATTTCTGCTGCTACAGCCACTGATAATAATACTTGGAAGAATAATGCCCTGGATATGCCCTGGATATGCCCTTGGTATGCCCTGGATATGTCCTGGATATGCCCTTGGATAATGCACGTTATACCCTGGATACTGTGCCCAATGGGTTAAGGTCCGAAATGTTTCCTATTTTTGATAGACGGCCAAAAATGTTCCGCTCGGGGACATAATGTTATTATTGGTAAAACTTATCAAATAATAATAATAACAAATAATAAGGGTAGTCAAAATAATTACCACTACTATTCTTGTTTCTTAACCCCCTGTAAGATGTAGTTCTTCCTCTGTAAGTAAGATTGCTCTCTCTGTGATGCTGTACCTGGGATGCTGTACCTGGCATGGTGTACCCGGGATGTTGTACCTGGGATGTTGTACCTGGGATGCTGTACCTTTGATGCAGTACCTGGGATGCTGTACCTGGGATGCTGTACCTGGCATGGTGTACCTGGGATGCTGTACCTGGGATGCTGTACCTTTGATGCTGTACCTATGATGCAGTACCTGGGATGCTGTACCTGGGATGCTGTACCTGGGATGCTGCACCTGGGATGCTGTACCTGGGATGCTGTACCTGGGATGCTGTACCTGGGATGCTGTACCTGGGATGCTGTACCTGGGATGCTGTACCTGGGATGCTGTACCTGGGATGCTGCACCTGGGATGCTGTACCTGGGATGCTCACTCCCTAACCAATTCCCCCTTAACATAGCGAAACTTTACAAACGAGTAAGAAAAACAAAATCATTTTGCAAGGAATGTTAGCCAGGCCTCAGGCTCCTCTCCTTCCCAGCATCCTGGCAACAGCTGAGCACCTTGACCAAGGATATAATGGGTGGCAAGCAATTTGGTTTTAGAGATACGAGAAGCGCATTAGATCTGCCGTTACAGCTGAACAAATAACTGGAAGAAGAGGATTCATATGTCTGAGTCATTGGAATTGCATGGAGCATAGAGCGAGGTCTGCCTTACAGGACTGGCGAGCAAGCATGAGACAGTTGAAGATGATGCAAGTTGATGATGCGAGTTGAAGATGAGAGTAAGATGAATTATCACTGAAAAAAGTACTTAATTAACCTGAGCTTCCAGGCTGTCCGGAAATAATCATTCCTCCTGAGAACATACCATAGAGGCGTATTTAGACTTGAGACTATTTAGACTATTTAGCGTATTTAGGCGTATTTAGACTATTTAGACCATTCACAATCGACTTGAGAATGGTCCAGGACGGACCGAAACGTCTTGGTGGTCCCTTCACCTTCTAGTGTGTGGTCTGGTCAACATACTTCAGCCACGTTATTGTGACTCATCGCCGGCCAGGTGTATTTACTTCAGGACAGTGTGATCGGAGCACTGCTCTCCTGTACACCACTGTTGAAGAACCTCTGTTCCCATGACTTCCTGACCAGAGGCTGGTGCCTGTGTGCACATGATTGAACACTGACGTTGTCAGGAAAGTAGAAAGAAGACACAAGAAAACCCTAAGACTATCTTATCTTGAAGACGAAGTTAACAAGTAATTGTTCTCCCAGAAAAAGAAAACACGAAGGCACCAAATATATCATCTTGTCATAAGACAAGAAAACACTGATAAACAACTCATCAAATTACCACATTAGGAGTGGAAATTGATGACAGCTTGTCCTTTATTCGACACTTGAAATTGTTGCAGTCAAATGCACTAGAAAACTAACCTATTTACGAAGGGTAGCAGGTCACCTAAATGCCATGAGACGAAGAACATTATACCACTTCCAAATCAAATCTAAAAAAAATAAATAAATAGCTGCTAGACAAAATTCCAGATAGTGTTGTGCATCTTGTGAGAAGAAAAATGATGGCAAATGATCCAATCCAATTCTGACATGTAACCTCTGAGAGTATGTGGCAGGTCCCTGAGTATTCTACAAAGGTCCGAAACTGTACATCTCCATTTAGCTTCGCTACAAGTCTCTTCCCCCAGGACCAAACTACCAAAACTGCGAACAAAACTACCAAAAACTAAACTTGAGTGACTACCACATATTCTCGCTTAACAAAAAAGACCATTTTCGACGCCCTTACCACCCCCGAAACACGCACAGTTACGGAAATCATTTTAGCAACACAATGGCGGCCAAACAATACAGTAAATTCATCCATTTAAAAAAATGTTGCAAATGTATGGCTGAAAACACAATTAGAATCGTTAAAAATATTAAATCCCCGCATCGCTACAGATAACAGAAAAGCTGCAGTTTTAGCTGGCAAACTTTAAAATCAGGACATGAAAGGCATAATAATAATAATAACAATATTATTTTAAATAAAAAAAATCACCAGTAATTACAATACGAAAATAATAATAAATAAAATGTGAATAAAAATAATGATACTTAAAAACAAATGATAATAATAAACAAAATTAAAAATAATAATATATAAAGTGCAAAATATTTCGTTTGCACGAACTGAGCAATTTAGTCTTATTATTTTTCGGTGCCCAGTCGACCCTCCCAGCCCGGGGCTCAAACCCAGGGAACGTGGTAATATCAATATTGCATTCACTTAAACGTAAGTTAACCCCCACACATTGTTGCAGATAACTGGCGACACACTCAGGTAATCACATACAAGTACCGAACATTGTCAACACCATGACGATCCAAATCTCTTAAAATATACCGCTTCTAAGTAATCCTTAATTAGTGCACCTGTGCCAATGGTGAGAGAGAGAGAGAGAGAGAGAGAGAGAGAGAGAGAGAGAGAGAGAGAGAGAGAGAGAGAGAGAGAGAGAGAGAGAGAGAGAGAGAGAGAGAGAGAGAGAGAGAGAGAGAGAGAGGGATTTAGAGAGAGAGAGGTACAGTTAGAGATACATAGAGGGATTTTGACAGAGAGAGAGAGAGAGAGAGAGAGAGAGAGAGAGAGAGAGAGAGAGAGAGAGAGAGAGAGAGAGAGAGAGAGAGAGAGAGAGAGAGAGAGAGAGAAGCCGGGCAGAGAAGGTAGATAACATGCCGGGCAAAGACCAATTAATGTTGTGACTTGCAAAATCAAGCACTCAGTAAAGGTTACTCTCGCTTCACTCCACACCGCATTACATAAAATAAAATACCAGAGCCTTTTTGCTCCAGAGAAGCGACGAAATCTAGAAATATTTTTCCAGCAGCCCTTTATATAACAAATAACC
>NC_091167.1:29939972-29967472 GCF_040958095.1 Procambarus clarkii
TTTTCCATAAAAGGATTCCGCACGTAATCTGCACAATAACGAAACTCATTTTGGTAACCGGCTGACTGGCGACCACGACATTCTATCGCCTCAACAAATCTAAACTCTTGTAAACTAATAGTTAATAGCAAAAAAAAAATATCATTAAAGCAAACAATAGCATCCCGGCACTTCTGAAGATAATTGTACAGGAAAACTGCAGTTTTGGCTTGTTAAATTAAAAGTTAAGATACTTATTTAAAAGTTAATTCTGTTTAACACAACGGCTACACTCCACTACACCCACACTACACCACGGGATATCTTGTTATACAACAATTACACCACAATACAACACGGTATACCTTATCATACACCAGTTACACCCGCTTACACCATTGTATACCATATTATACAACAGTTACACCCTTCTACAACCTTACAACGCACTGGAATATCTTATTATTCATCGGCTACGCCTCTCTACACTGCAATTGATTGATAAAGATTATGCCACCCAAGAGGTGGCACGGGCATGAATAGCCCGTAAATCATTACACTGCACTACGACACAGTATATATTACTCTACACTTTACACATATAATATCACCTCCCACTCTGATGGGTGATAATCACCTTGTTGACCGGGCCGCGGGGACACTAAGCCCCGAAATCATCTCAAAATAACCTCAAGAAGATAACAGTACATTATATATACACATTTCAGGGATATACGACACAAGAAATACATCCAGGATGAAGAATACAGTACTTATACCAGGGATAAAAAATGCAATACTTCAAGGGGGTAAAAAGATATAATTAGCACAGTAAGGAATAAAGAATACAATAACATACGTCACGGATAAATAATACAACCGATAAATCAGGGACAAAAATGCAGCACCATCACTCGTGCACGAAACCTTACGACACGGAGCAGTCGTCTAACGTAACGTTACGACACGGAGCAGTCGTCTAACGTAACGTTACGACACGGAGCAGTCGTCTAACGTAACGTTACGACACGGAGCAGTCGTCTAACGCAGTACCCCGAGTACTTTACGAGGTACACCTAAGCTTTGTGTACTCATCTATGCCTCCACGACCACTGTAGACGACAGTAGCAACTTGGTACACCACGACAAAAAACGGTACCCGACATAACTCAACGGAAAGTCACAACAGGTGCAACGGTAACCGCCGCGGATAACGGTAATCACAACAAAGGTACACCATAACATTCAACGGTAAAAACGCCATTTTTACAAAGGTACATCAAAATAAACAACGGTACAATAAGGTACACCCACAACATGAAACAGTGCAGCAAGGTACACTACAAATGACAAAGGTGCATCACGGTACTCCAAAAATACACAGCAATGCACCACATCTTACAACGGTACACTAAGGGGAACACCACCACTCACAACGGAACATTAAGGGAACACCGTCACTGACAACGGTATAGCACAGTACTCTAAGCTAAAAAAAAAATAAAGTTTGTCAGGCAGTTGGCTCGACAACAGGTTGAATGACCTTAGCAGCTCCAGCGCTCGCACACGCACACACACACACACACACACACACACACACACACACACACACACACACACACACACACACACACACACACACACACACACACTAAAACCCATGAAAATATGTGAAATACTTATCAAAATACTCCAGGAAGAATAAATATATAAATATGAGGCTGCTTAATCTCGTAGTAGAACTTCAAGAATGGAGTCAATGCCAAGAGAGATTAACCAAATAGAATTAACGAATGACAGAAGTGGAAGAAAGACGTAGAGAAGTGGAATAAAACGAAGACTAGGGGGACCGGACGGAATCTCACCATGGATAGTGTATGGAAGGCAGCTATAATTAACTTCCTGTATACAATAGAGCAGATGTTAGGAGACACTGAACTACAGACCAAAGTCATTAACAAACAATCTCTAGGAGGTGCTAGAGAGGCTCGTAAGGTAGAACATGAACTCATGGAACTCAGGACAAAACTAGGGCTTCGTCTTCAAGCAAGAGCATAGCTTCAATGAAGACAGATCATGCCTAACAAATCTCTTGAAGTTTTATGTTGAAATGTCGCTGTCCTGTATAATGAAAGGCTCCTGTACAAACCTGAAAATCAGCCTCGCATATTTGGAAATATGGGCTATATGAGAGGATATCTCTCTGGTAGGAAACAGAGGGTAGCTGTGAGAGGAGAGAAGGCGCAGTGCGGAGTGGTGAGAAGTCTCCCACACTGTTCCTGATGTATGCCAACATCCTGACAGAGGAAATAAATATCATCTGTATCTGTTTTACAGATGAAGCAAAATTTACGAGAAGAATTAGAGACAAAGAAGAGCTTAGAGACTAAGAATTAGAGACCAAGAGCTCTAGTAGATCCGCTCCAATAGTGATCGGACAGTTGGTTGTTTTCATTTCGCCCTGAAAAATGCAAAGTAATGACGAAAGGCAGAGGTGAGAGGAGAGAGGAGAGGAGAGACGAGAGAGGAGAGGAGAGAAAGAGCTAAAAGAGAGCTAGCTCTCAGAAACAGTGAAATAGAAGGCGCTTAGAGTATATATAAATATATATATAACACAAAACCTGTCGACCGAGGAACACATGCACAAAATAAAGTCTGAAGGATTCGTCAAGCTAGCAAATATCGGGACGGGTTTCATAAATCTAGCACCGAGGCCTTCAGAATACAAGATATACAACCTACGTGAAAACAACTGCTGATTATGCAGCACCGGCATAAATTTCACACCTGACAAAAGGATACCATTCAAATACCTTCCAGAGATATGGAGCTAAATTTGCCCCCCAGGCCTGTAAGGGAAGCTCCCCTACAGTGAAAGGCTGAGCGAACACAACCTCACCACATTGGTTGAAAGATGGATCAAAGCGTTTATGATAATGTACGAGACATGAAGAAAAAAAATTAAAAGATGTAAAAAGTGCAATGTTTACAACGAGAAAAGGCAGAAACGTTAGGGAAAACCTTGAGTAAATGGAACAGACAGCAAGAGAAGATCGCAAGACAAATTCAATAAACAGCTTTAAAGAGTAATACTACGAAAAACAAGAGGAATGACAATTATTTCGTTAACGGACCATTAGATAGGAGAAGGCGGGAATTGGGAGCTATTGCTCAACCCATGTAAATTCTAATTGAAACCACACATACATGCAAACACGAAGAAGAATATACAGAGAATGTCTCTTCCATTTGAGGAACACAAGAACGGTGAGGGGCACAGTTGAGAATTGTAAATAACCAAAGTAATACAAGTAAACAAACACATTTGGTAAACACATATTATGTAAATTACCATCCCCACTTCGGCGCAAATAAACACTCCATTCACCTGGGGCTGTATGGGTCTAGAAGCCCCATACAGCCAAAGGGAAATGGATATGTTAAGTAAGTTTTCTCAGCCTTACATACTGATACATACTGTTATGTCGACACGATCATGTAGCCTACCTGTCCTTATAATGGCTCCTCAAAGACACTGATACTCAAGTGCCAGTGAGGATGTTGCTTGGTTACCTTAACTTAGTGTGAGAAGCAAGTGTGTGTACCTTGTCATCCTCCTCCTCCTCCACCTCTGTTGCTTCCAGCACCAGGCAGGAAAAAGTGGTTTTTCAAGAATTTATTTTCTACCGGGACAAGAAGATAGTTATATAGTTGTTTATTTTTGGTCATGATGATATCTAGAATAAATTCCATCCATTGTTTTGAAAGGTCATGTACAAAATTCATTTCCTTGTTCCCTGCTCATAATCTATTTAATTTTGTTACTTATTTTGAGTTTCTGAATTTACCTAAAGGGATGGACAAATGCCGTTGGGATAATTTTAATTTTTGCAAGGTAACACCTTGAGCATTCCAAAGTACACTCACCGGCCTTGTGAGCAGCGCAACAACACACAGGATGCTGATGATGAGTGCATGAGCTCAGCTCATTGGGTCGAAAGTGAAGGGATGATGCATAGACGGCAATGTTGCCGTGGGGGTCCTTGGCAGTGAAGCTGTGGTTGACGATGGTGGTGATAATGGTTTTGGCAGAGGTGGCGAATGTGGTGGTTGTGGTAGTGGTAGTGATGGAGGAGGTTAGGGTATTGGTGGAGAGCTTACAAGTGGTAGTCATGCTAGTGGTGGTGGTGGTGGTGGTGGAGCTAGTTATTGTGGTAGCGAAGTTACTTGAAGTGGTAAGGGCATTAGTGGTGGTGGCAGTAGAATTAATAGTGGTGGTAGTGGAGATAGTGGGGAGGGGGTAGTAGAGTTAGTGGTGGTGGTGGAGTTAGTGATGGTGGTGGTGGTGGTGGAATTTGTGGTGGTGGTGATGATGGAGTAAGTGATGGTGATGGTGGTTGTGGTTGTGGTGGTGGTGGAGTTAGTGGTAATGGTGATAGAGCTGGTGATGGTGGTAGTGGCAGTGAGGGGGTGGAGAGGGTTGGGTGTAGGTGTGGGGTTGTTGTTGGCCCGAGTCAGGTTCCAGAGAACTTCAACTCCTCTCTGGTAGTTATCCAACCCCTGGATAGGAACAGCATTCCTTTCAAGCCAGCTTCTTGCGTATGTTTTTGTAATACAATCACCTCTCTAAGACAACTAAAAACGCCTAATATTATGAGCTAACATTCAGGTACACAAATTGGTTATAAGAGACAACAAAGGTATCCAAGAGAGAGAGAGAGAGAGAGAGAGAGAGAGAGAGAGAGAGAGAGAGAGAGAGAGAGAGAGAGAGAGAGAGAGAGAGAGAGAGAGAGAGAGAGAGAGAGAGAGAGAGAGAGAGAGAGAGAGAGAGAGAGAGAGAGAGAGAGAGAGAGAGAGAGAGAGAGAGAGAGAGAGACAGAGAGAGACAGAGAGACAGACACGCTGATACCAGCTCTATACGGTTCATCAACCAGACTTACCGAGTAACTGTGATATTGTCCGGTAATCTTTCAGCTCCAAAATAGTACGAAGAAGAAGTTTTTCTCCTCCTTAACCCCGATATTGCCTAACCCAGCTGAATATCCTTGCCCCTTTTCGAGTGTTCAAGCAACATCTCCTCCCTGGTACAAGGCATTTGAAAGTTTCTCCTGCATGTTTTTATACAGATGGTCCTTCTATGAACTTACAAGCAGGAGCCTGCGTGTTGTACCAGGGGTTCCTAAAGGGTACAGTCATGCATGGGTGACTAACTCTCTCTCTCTCTCTCTGTACTCTTGCAGGTATGTGAGAGCCGGCCTGCAGGCTTCTTTTTCTGGAGAGCGATAATAAAAACCGGTTTGTGAGTATATCTTCATGATTTTGTCTTTTGAATTCTTTAATCGGTGGCTTTGCTTTTATGAATAGACTGATGAAGAATACCAAGAATAATTTGTTCTTAAGAAAACATAAATCTCGATGAATGTATTAACAAATTAAAAACAGAATATCCCTAGATTTTAATCATATACAAGAAACGCGATAAACATAATTTAATCGGCATTATCAAAGGGGGAAAAATCTATACAAATTCCATCGTATTATTGACAACAAATATTATTTAAAAAAAGAAAAGTTCTTTATATAAAACATAAATTACCGGGTACCATAATAGGCTTGTTGTCGTCGGAGTGTTTCAAGCGTAGGTTAGACATAGATATGAAGGAGTTTAGGCCCAAAAAGATCTTCTGCAGTTTCCTATATCCCTATTTTTTTTTTTGCTAACAGAGTTTTGTTTGCTAACTAGATTAGTGTATATATATATATATATATATATATATATATATATATATATATATATATATATATATATATATATATATATATATATATATATATATATATATATACGATTAGCTGAGATCTTTTTACAAAGTATAGTTTCAGTTGGTATCACTTGGTAAACTGCTGATGCAGATGGGATCACTGAGTAAGTTGCTGTTGCAGATTTGAACAGAAGTTGGTATCAGTGGGGTTGCTGGTGTTGCAGATGCAAGCATTAAATTCAATTTTTAATTTACCTTACCAAAATATACATATATAAAATTCCAAGTCTGTTACTTTCTTCCGATGCGATTCATACTGCCCATGAAAGGTAACTTCTCAGACCATCGATTGCTGTTGCTGTTGTTGTTTAAGACTCAGCTACTCTGAACAAAAAGTTCCAAGTAGCACGGGCTATAGTGAGCCCGTAATGGAGTTACCTGGCACATGCGCGGGGGCTGTGGCTGGCTCAAACCATCAGGTAACCAAGATTTTGTATTGTGTGAGGTGAGTTAGGGTAATTACGAAGTGAAACTGCTAACCCAGAACGACGATATATCACTTGGAACGGATATAAGGATTATAGGACCTGGGATATGAGGACGGGATGAGGGAATGGTATCTAACCCCCCTTTGGCCATCGGACATCGAACGCCAATCCTGCAAGAATCAAAGCCGTAGCTCCACCAACAAGTCCAAGTATCCGAATTTTCTAGTTATCCGTAACATTTAAAGAAACAATAATAGGCCAGAAAATGACCCAAGACATGAAGATCAAGGCGAGTGGATGACTCCCTCGCCGCACTGAAGCAAATCACACGTGTAAGATTTCTTGAATAATATATATATATATATATATATATATATATATATATATATATATATATATATATATATATATATATATATATATATATATATATATATATATATATATATATATATATATATATATATCGACTCAACATCGACCATCTGGAGAACCAACCCGTTATCGCCAGTGTTCCCTACGTCAAGAAACTATGGTGCATAGGTACCCTAACCTAACCAGCCAGAGGGTCCACGAATAGAAAATGGGACATTATATCAATTTTGCGAGCCGCTGCCGAATTTTTGCAATCTGACACTTGGCCTTTTCTCGATTTTATTGAACTATTGAGTTTAATCGAGTTTTTCAGTAGTAGAGAAAAGCAATGTAAAAAAACGTTCACAAGCGTTGACGAAATTGAATTCATGTTTTTATATATTTTTTTGGGGGGTTGACTTGAGTTTATTATGAAAAATGTTAATGTAGATTCAAGATGGAGGGAGGAGGAAAATGTGAGCGGGACGATGCTCTTAAGTATATATTTATTAAATGCTCCAAGCTTCATGGATCACGGCGCCATGGAGAAAGTTATCTTGTAAGACTTGTTAGGGAAAGGTAGAATAGTGTATGTGCGTGAGAATATCTCTTTTTTCCGTTCTTCCTTCCCTCCCCCTGGCTCTGTCTGTCTCTCTCTCTGTCTCTGTCTCTCTCTCTCTCTCTCTCTCTCTCTCTCTCTCTCTCTCTCTCTCTCTCTCTCTCTCTCTCTCTCTCTCTCTCTCTCTCTCTCTCTCTCTCTCTCTCCTCTTCCCTCGTCTCTCTTTTCTCTTTCACTTTCCCGCCCTCTCACTCCCCCTGTTTCTCTGTATCTTCTGTCTCAATGACTGACATTTTTATCAGTGTCTTTCTTTCCCTTTCCTTCTCTCTCCGCTGTGACTCGAAATCATTGACATATAAACTTAGTTAAATGCTAAAGGCCATGAATCAGTTCTATTCTACCTTGCAGGTCCCACGCTCGGCCTGGTCAGTCTTGCTAACATTCACTCTCTCTCTCTCTCACTAAGGTTTAACATGAATTTTTAAATAATATCCTGATAACATAACGAATACCTCGTACTTGTGTGCCACGAAATCGGTAAAAGTCGGACGAAAATCGGCTGAATTGGGCAACAATCCTTGCAAGAAGCGAGTCTGTCTGCAACGCTATTTATATCATGATATTGGCGTCTTTCCTCTCCCTTTCCTTCTCTCTCTCTCTTCCTCTCTCTCTCTCTCTCTCTCTCTCTCTCTCTCTCTCTCTCTCTCTCTCTCTCTCTCTCTCTCTCTCTCTCTCTCTCTCTCTCTCTCTCTCTCTCTCTCTCTTTCTCTCTCTTCCTCCCTCTTCTCTTTCCTCTCCTTCTTCGCCTCGTCCCTGCTCTATGTCAGACACGATCTTTAAAAGAAGAGAGAGAGAGAAGCGCAACAAGAACAATGGTTGAATAATTAGCGCACTCGTTCCACCAGTGTTTTGTTTTTCCTTAGCCCCAAGATTTAGTGGCGGGAGAATTGCGTGAAAAACTGCAGAAGGAAAATTATGAGTTTATGAAATTCCAGATCTAGTGGGTACGATATTTTTTGTATGCCGGTGAATGGACCCCATTTTTTGGGAGGGTCCTTGAAACTAGCATGAAGAATTTATTTCATTGTCGGGCTTAGCTAATCTCAGGGATAAACCGGTGTTTGGATATTTTCACAGTTTCCAGTCCTGAATGGCGTTTAACTTAAATTGAAGTGAAAGGGTGATTGGAAGGTAAAGGTGATGTTCTTATTAAGAGAGTATTCACTGCTTCAAACCCTAAAAAATTCGGAAATGAGGTGAAGTCGAACAGACTTGAGGGGGGAGAAACTGCTCCAATCTTCAGATAAATTATCATATCACAAGAATACACTTGTCACCAGCTGTGAGTGCATCATTTCTGTTAAAAGTCAAGGGCCTCAAAACGGCGTATTTAATGTTGCAAGCTCGAATTTGCAAACAAAAGAAGCCAGGCAAACACCACTGCCACCCACAAGACCAGACAAACACCACTGCCACCCACTAGACCAGACAAACACCACTGCCACCCACTAGACCAGACAAACACCACTGCCACCCACAAGACCAGACAAACACCACAGCCACCCACAAGACCAGACAAACACCACTGCCACCCACAAGACCAGACAAACACCACTACCACCCACAAGACCAGACAAACACCACTGCCACCCACAAGACCAGACAAACACCACTGCCACCCACAAGACCAGACAAACACCACTGCCACCCACAAGACCAGACAAACACCACTGCCACCCACAAGACCAGACAAACACCACTACCACCCACAAGGCCATTAAGGTGGCGAGGACAGTAAGTGGGAGAGAGAGAAGTGGCCTCCACCCCTACCATCACCCCCTCTCACACTCACTGCAAAGGTGTCACTGAACTCTACGTATTACGAGGAAGATGCCCCCGCCTGCCTGCTTGTCTGCTTGTCTGCCTGCCTGCTTGCCTCTTGGCCATACCCACCACCTTCTGCTCCCATCTCCAAACATTTCCATGTTTCTTTTATATCTTTTTACATTTCGATTAATGGGATTTGTGGAGGTGTCTGCTTTTTCGATTATTATTATTGTTAAAGAAGATATTCATCCGTCTTGAGGATGATGTAGATGAGTTGGGTAAGACATGCTCCTGCCCTGAAGATGGAGTGGCTGGGTAAGGTAAGACAATGGCTTCATCTGCTCTGGAGAAGGTTATTAAGGTATATCAAATCTACTCTGTTACTGAGAAGGGTAAATGGATAAAGGGATATACTCGTCTGTCTATATTAGGGAAGGAGTTATGTTAGGTAGACTCTTACCTTTGTCTTGTGGAAAAAGAGTCAGGGTAAGAAAACAGGCTTAACCTTATTGAGAAGAGATTAGGGCAAGAAGGCATGCTTCCTCATCTTGAGAAAGCGTTTGGATAAGAAGATATGCTTCCTAACCTTAAGAAAGGGTTAGGGTAAAAAAGACATACTTCCTTACCTTAAGAACGGGTTAGGGTAAAAAAAAAAGAAATGCTTCCCTACCCTGAGAATGAACTGAGAATAAGATGACATACAGCACTAGCTGTAGAAAGGCGTTTACAGCAATAAAACCATCTTCCCCCTGTCATAAGGAAGACTCAAATGTCCACTTAATTAGCATACCACGAAAGGCCTCCAGCTCAAGCACAATGTATTTGTATTCGTATTAGCGTCCTCAGAGTCCTCAGTACCCCCCTACCATAAAACCTTACCAGAGAGAATGTCGTTGTCCCTTTTGAGTGAGAATAACTCTTAAGAATTACAGTTAAACATCAAACCAAAAAAGGCACACGTGGAATCAATTGGAATTAATACAGCTTGTTGCCAGATTAAGGTCTTGGTGCTGCTACAATGAACTTTAGATGATTACTCAAAGAAAATATATATATATACATTTTTTTATTTATTTTAATCGCCCGTTTAAGGGCGTTTATGACTAGTGCGTCTTGAAAATAGTTTATCAATTGCCATGTGGGAAACGACAGTTTCTAGCAACAAGCTGCCTCCTTGGCCATTATTTCCCCTTTGGTTCTGTGATCTCTGGTGTCTGGCATCACTGCAGCATTGGAATTTCTAACGAGTACATCGTAGCACGGCGGGGCAGCACTCCGCTCGAGTATATGGCAACACTGTAAAAATACCTCTTACTTCATGGTATCATTTGAGAGAGAGAGAGAGAGAGAGAGAGAGAGAGAGAGAGAGAGAGAGAGAGAGAGAGAGAGAGAGAGAGAGAGAGAGAGAGAGAGAGAGAGAGAGAGAGAGTGAAATATATAGAGATAGATAAAGAGACACAGACAGACAGGCAGACAGACAGACCGACAGACAGACAGACCGACAGACAGACAGACAGACAGACAGACATACAGACAGACAGACAGACAGACAGACAGACAGACAGACAGACAGACAGACAGACAGACAGACAGACCGACCGACAGACAGACATACAGACAGACAGACAGACAGACAGACAGACAGACAGACAGACAG
This sequence comes from Procambarus clarkii, assembly GCF_040958095.1. Lineage (NCBI taxonomy): Eukaryota > Metazoa > Arthropoda > Malacostraca > Decapoda > Cambaridae > Procambarus > Procambarus clarkii. The sequence continues at coordinate 29,950,599 of NC_091167.1, forward strand.
ACAGACAGACAGACAGACAGACAGACAGACAGACCCAACATTTACCTTCTCACTAAATAATCGGCACGAAGACAGCTATAGCCGATGCCTCTATCTATATTTAAATATTCATATATATTTAGATATCCAGATATCCAGCAATTCGCGTGACGAAGCTGTTCTTACTGGCCAGTACTGAGCTGTGGAAGAGCATAACTGGTGGATATAGTGAATGCTATACATGCGTATATTGAATGCTATACATGCATAAAGGGTATACATGCATGCATAATTTATAATATATGATATTCATGCATGTATTATACATTCATGCAGCGTAAGCTGCATGAACGTATAATACATATAGTATATACATATAGTACATATAGTATACATATATGTATACATATACTATATACTATACATATAGTATAGTATATAGTATATAGTATACATAATGTATATCTAATGCATATAGCATTAGATATACATGCATAGAATGCATAATATTCTTGCAGCTAAAGTTAGAAATCCATGTATATACAATATGCTATCTTTGCAAATAGCTTATGACCTACATACATTCATCATACGATATACACGAATATAACGTATTCCATACATGCACATAACTTCTGATATACATGAGAATATTACGTATAAACATACAAGGAAGGCAACGCCGCAGACGTTGAAAAATGTATATATATATATATATATATATATATATATATATATATATATATATATATATATATATATATATATATATCTGTACCTCTCTGTACTGCTCCATTGCAACGGCTTGATAATTGGTGCAACAACGTTCATGATCTTCATGTATACATGCTCTTACCGTTGCGTCAAACTCATCGCGTGCATGCAATAGTGATGGTGTTGCGGGTCTGGTATCACTATAGCGGGGTACACACACTCGCTGTTGCATGCAATAGTGATGGGGCTGCCTATCTGGTATCACTATTCCCTGGTACTCACTCTCTGTTGCATTCATTAGTCTCGGTGGTGCACACGTGGTATCACTTTGGTAAAGTTTTCGTTCATTGCTTCTTGGTATTATTACGTTTATTCCATATATATAATACCAACGGTGTATATCTGGTATCACTGCAGACAGAAAACACTTATCAACAATGCATCAATGATACGAATCTGGTATCACTGCAGAGAGAAAATATTGAATAAAAATGTCTGAATATCTGGTATCAGTGGTGAAAATCTGGTATCGGTGGTGAAAATCTGGTATCAGTGGTGAAAATCTGGTATCAGTGGTGAAAATCTGGTATCAGTGGTGAAAATCTGGTATCAGTGATACGTATGTGGTATTAGTGAGGCATATTTGGTATCAGTGATATTCATCTATCGCGCGCATAAATGTTATTTTGGACCAAGGAACAAAGAACAAAGAATCAAGGACAGAAAACATAAGATCATACAATTGTTCTCCTGCTAAGCTCAACATAATTTTGTTGTTGTAACCAACATATACAACAACTGCAATATGCGTTACCCCTACATGGAATAATACATCATACTGCATACTATACCATACTTTTGACCTTCATGGTACCTTGCATGGTATCAGGTTTCATCCTACATGGTATCCTATATCCTAAACGGTATCATTCTACACCTTACATGTTATCAATCTTCATTCTAAATGGTACTTCACCCTGTATAATATCAAGCTCCACCCTACATGGTATCAAGCTTTCACTATATAATATCAAGCTTTCACTACATAGTATCAAGCTCGATCTTACATTGTATTAAGCTTTCCCTATGTGATATCAAGCTTTCCCTATGTGATATCAAGCTTTCACTACATGTTATCGAGCTCCATCCTACATGGTATGAAGTTTTCACTATATGATATCAAGCTTTCACTACATGGTATCAAGCTCCATCCTACATGTTATCAAGCTCCATCCTACATGGTATCAAGCTTTTATTATAAAGCTTGATACCATGTAGTTATTGTTAGATATTGTTATAAGATATCAAGCTTTCACTACATGGTATCAAGCTCCATCCTACATGATATCAAGCTTTCACTAAATGATATCAAACTCTACTCTACATCAGGAGTGACAAACTTTCTGAACACATATCCAGGGTAGCATGCTACCAAATTTCGCGGTATGCAGTGACGCTTTTTGGTACTTTTAACCCCACCCCATAACGCAGTAAATAAATATATATAAACATCATCATTACTGCCAAATAAAACAGTGAGTGACATTTTTGTTTACAATCCGGAAGAGGTAAGAACAGTTGACAGAACTGGTTAACGTGGTAATGTCGCCTGAACATAACCACAGGAGTTGAAGTATGCAAGGCAGTGGTAAATGAATTGTCTAATCGACAAGTTGACCTTTTATAAATTGCGACAACTGACGGTGCAGCACCCAACATGGATGGTGAAGACGTTGGTTTAGTAAAGGTGTTTGTAAAGTGTGTTTACAAACATATATATATATATATATATATATATATATATATATATATATATATATGTACCACCTCTGGTACAACTGTAGGGACTCATCGGACTTTCCTTTGGAGAAGGGATTCAGAGCATTCAGAGAAATACTTAACTCTGCCATTTAACTCTGAATTCGTTTGAGTGTTCACTTCTCCTACCACACCCTTTTTTTTTATGTCGAACACCTTATTTTACATGCAATAGTGATGGTGATGCATGTCTGGTATCACTATGCCGAGGTACTCACTCTCTGTTGCATTCATTAGTCTCGGTGTTGCACACGTGGTATCACTTTGGCAGAGTTTCCATTCCCTGTTTCTTGATATTTGATCACAAGAAATACGCTTATTCTTAACAAAATACCAGCGGTGTATATCTGGTATCACTGCAGACAGAAAAACACATTAATTGTGTTGCAGATGCAAACATCACTTGGTATCACTGGTGTATGTATATACACCAGTGATGTCATACTTCACCCAACTATACTATATATAGTACGACGATGTCTTACTACTATATATATATATATATATATATATATATATATATATATATATATATATATATATATATATATATATATATATATATACATATATATATATATAAATTACCAAAATTATAAATTCATATTTGTTTTAAATATATAAATTCAGGAATTTGTTTCCCTGAATTTACATATGATTAAAAATCAACTTGAAGATTTTTTTTAAAGAATTACCAGGATTTTTATTACGGGAAATATTATGTTAAAACTGTCTGTCGTTACATGTTTGGCATCACTGTAGTGAAAGTTCACGAGTGCTCTGTGTTGCGGACTTGGCATTACTGTGAGAGCAGACTTACATGGCGTTTCAAGCAACAAACACACACACACACACACACACACACACACACACACACACACACACTGTAATTTTTCAGCCCTGATTGTAATAACTTTAAGGGACTTTCACTAGAGTTAAGAACATAGTATTGTGGGTGAAGATACAAATATCCCTACACCGTCTTCTCCTTTTCCTTCTGTTCCTTCTCCTCCTCTCCCCCTCCTCCTTCTCTTCCTCTTCTAAATCCTACGCGATTAACGTTTCTCAGAACAAAATAAATGTGACGAGTCTTGCAACGAGATTACGATTGCTTAGTGAAGATGCACAAATTCTTATGACGTGTTACTTAATGTACACAATCAAGCAGCTTGTGCGTGTTCCCCCTGGGATGATGTGTTGCACAGTGGACGTGTTTTCAACTGAGACCATGTTGCACAGTACACATGAATCCAACTGGTACTAAATACTGCACAAGTCACACAATCTTCCACACAGCACGTAAAGATCTCCTGCAGTATTAGTATATATATTCACTGTTCATCATGTAACGTGAACAATTCTTATGTACCTTAAAAATAATCAAAATCATAAACAAAATGACTCTCTGTCTCTCTGTCTCTCTCTCTCTCTCTCTCTCTCTCTCTCTCTCTCTCTCTCTCTCTCTCTCTCTCTCTCTCTCTCTCTCTCTCTCTCTCTCTCTCTCTCTCTCTCTCTCTCTCTTTTCCATTTAGGGAAAATAATCTCCCTCCAAGAGTGTGCAATGAATAAATATTAAAGATGTTTCCTGTTTCATCAGCTCACAAACTCTGTCTTGGCTATCGTAAACAAATCTATAAATAGATTTGTGTCCATTTTGCAAAAAAAAAAGAAAAAAGAAATGCGTATTTATACATTCTCTGCAATACACATAAAAACAAAAGAGAAAAATAACAACAGCCTGTAATTTTCTTATATATAAAAAATGATTAGGTAAGTTTATTTTTAAAGACGTTGAATTATATTAATGTATTTCCGGTTGTTATATGTATTTAATTCATAATTATATATAATTATAATTCTATAATTATAATTTGTTGTCAAGTGTTTATCTAAAGTGCTTGCTTGAACTTAATTGATCATGAACTCAACTTTAGTAACACCAATTGAGGTGCATCGTTATGTTCCGAGGTGAACAGTGAACAAAACATGTTCACTTCCTCAAGTGTCTTGTCATTATAACTTTATTCGTGAACTCTTTCAATAATCTTTTAAACAACTGCAGTGTGCAATTAATTACACGTTGATGAGTTAAAGTGATATTGAGCAAACGTTTATTGAGAAGTGTTTGATGATTAACAACTTGTGTTTGATGGTTAATGAGTAGTGGTTGTTGATTTATAAGTAGTGCTTGGTGATTACTGAGCAGTACCTTGATTAATTAGTAGTACTTGATGAGTAATGAGTAGTGATTGATGATTACTGAGTGGTGTTAGATGATTACTGAGTAGATGTTAGATGATTACTGAGTAGTACTTGATGATTAATGTGAAGTAATTGACGATCTCTGAGTAATGCTTGACGAATAATGAGTAAAAGTAAATTTCTTGATTGTTTAAAATAAAAGCAATGACTCTCCTGAATTTAAAATAGTTGACTGAAGCGAGTTTAAGTTAAACTTTTTTGCGCTTGGCTGATGATAAGTGAGAGTGATTGAAATCTATACGGTTGACTTATAAAGAAAAGAATTCGCAAGAGCCTTTGAATAACCTGGAGACATTCTTGAACAAATAATACATCTTCATTCTCCTTTCTTAATCTCTCCCTCTCTGATTCTCTCTCCCCCACTCAATCTGGCTATCTCCCTATTTATATCTATCTCAAAAACACTCACATACACTCAGTTAAAAAAACACTTAAGGAAGCACGAAAAGGTTCAGAAGTTTCCAACGAAACTCTTTCCAGAATTGAGAGGGATGAGGTGCGAAGGGAGACTGAAGGAACTAAACCTGACGACGCTAAAAAAAGGAGGAGACAGAGGAAAGATAAGACAGATGCATAAAATACTTTAGAGGATTGACTCTCGAAAAAGAGGAAATATTCACAAAGAATAACAGTAGTACAAGAGGGCAAGAGTGGAAGTTTGGGGGTGGGAAAAATGGGTGGAAAATTCCTATAACTCTAATGAGTTATAGGGATGTTAGGAAGTTTTCTTTCTGTGCAAGATTATTAGGAAAATGGAATGAATTTAAGGAGCATATTGTAAAAGCAAACTCCATTTACAACTTTAAAAAGCAGATATGATAGAAAAATGGGTCAGGAGTCGTTGCTATAGACAACCGGCAGCTATAAAAGCGGGGCCCAGGACTATTGCTAGCAGAAATTAATGATAACAAACAGGTGAACACACACACACACACACACACACACACACACACACACACACACACACACACACACACACACACACACACACACACACACACACACACACCCCAGACGATCGCGAGTTAGATCTCCGCAATAGAACAAAAGCGTTTAAGCAAACTTTTTTTCACCTGATGCCCGCCTTTCACCTAGCAGTAAATAAGTAACTGGCAGGTGCTGGCAGAAGAGCTATTGTTGACTGCACCCTTGAGAGGGTCAGTAGTTTCTTTAAAGACATAACATTAGAAATTAGACAACTGGTGGATGGAGAGGCGGGTCCCAGGAGCTAACAAATCGATCCTGACGACACAAAAAGATGAATACACATACGTACCACCACAAGGGAGAGGTCTTTCTTTGTCTTGATGATTCTCTCTCTCTCTCTCTCTCTCTCTCTCTCTCTCTCTCTCTCTCTCTCTCTCTCTCTCTCTCTCTCTCTCTCTCTCTCTCTCTCTCTCTCTCTCTTTCTCTCTCTCTTTATTCCGCTTGATAATTATATTCAGCGTTCTGAAAATACAGGACTTGTAAATTCATTCTGATAACCCCTCTAACTGAATTACGTTGATAATTGTTAGAATATGTGAAAAACTGTTCATTTTCGTATCTGATAAAGAACTGATTTCATTGAAGTGAACCACAATTACTCGTGGTTAATTACACAGAACTCATGTCATGGAGAGATCTATTAATAGCGAATGTTATATAACAGAATGCAAAGAGAAAGAACATTAACTTTGTAAACAGATTTTTTTTCATTCGACAAAAAAGTAAAAACAGAAACTCTGCGATGAAATAAAACTGTGTAATACTTGCTTATTGTTGTTACATAGAAAATGTATTAACATTGACGCGACGGCTGACTGGTTGGCTGACTGGCTGACTGGCTGACTGGCTGGCTGGCTGGCTGGCTGGCTGGCTGGCTGGCTGGCTGGCTGGCTGGCTGACTGGCTGGCTGGCTGGCTGACTGGCTGGTTAGCTAGCTGGCTGGGTACCTAGCTGGCTGGCTGGCTGGTTAGCTGGCTGGCTGGCCTCGTGGTTGGGTAGTTGGTCTCCTATATATCTAGCTTGCCTCCTGATTGGCTAGTTCTCTTTCTGGTTTGCTATCCGGCTAATTGGCCTCCTGGATGGCTGTCTACCCAGTCATCCTGGCATGTTGGCTGGGTGGCCACCTGGTTGGCTTGGGTGGCCACCTGGTTGGCTGGGTGGCCACCTGGTTGGCTGGGTGGCCACCTGGTTGGCTGGGTGGCCACCTGGTTGACTGGGTGGCCACCTGGTTGGCATGGGTGGCCATCTGGTTGGCTGGGTGGCCACCTGGTTGGCTGGGTGGCCACCTGGTTGGCTGGGTGGCCACCTGGTTGGCTTGGGTGGCCATCTGGTTGGCTGGTTGGTCCGTGGATGTGACCCAGTTCAGAGTTACCGTTAAAGCTCCAACACTTGCATTTGTTTACCCCTCTCCTTCGCTCTCACCCAACGTCTGTCACCTGTCTTCTCTCTCTCTCTCTCTGTCTCTCTCTCTCTCTCTCTCTCTCTCTCTCTCTCTCTCTCTCTCTCTCTCTCTCTCTCTCTCTCTCTCTCTCTCTCTCTCTCTCTCTCTCTCTCTCTCTACTCCTCCCCACCCGTCATCCATCACCACCCAAGGGGCCTCGCGGCGGAGTGGACAGCGCTCTGGGGTCGTAGTCCAAAGGATCCGGGTTCGATCCCGGCCGAGGCAGAAACAAATGGGCTGAATTTCTTTCACCCTGATGGGCCTGTTCACCTAGCAGTAAATAGGTACCTGGGAGTTAAACAGCTGCTGCGGGCTGCTTCCTGGGGATGTGTGTGTGTGTGTGAGTGTGTGTATGTGTAGTAAAAATATATGTAGTAGACATAATAGGGGAAAAATAAATTGGTTAGTAAGGCGGGGTCCAAGAGCTAATAGCTCGATTCAGCAAAGTACAAGTAGCAAATACACACTTCTCCTGAATTACCTTTCACATATTTTTATCATTCTTTTCATACCTTATACATCTCTCTCAGCCGGCTCTTCCATTCTCCACTTCTTTTTTTTGTTCCTCTCTCTCCCCCTTCCCTTTCTCTTTTCCCGTGTTAGTTGTCTATTCATTTATTTTACCTATATGATTATTCCGTTAATCTTGGACCTCCCATTCCGCCATCATCTCTACGTATTCGTCGCAGTTTTTATTGTCCTGATCGAGCACGCTGTTGATGTTGGCATCCGTGATAGGAGTGTGTGTATAAGTGTGTGTGTATGTGTGTGTGTGTGTGTGTGTGTGTGTGTGTGTGTGTGTGTGTGTGTGTGTGTGTGTGTGTGTGTGTGTGTGTGTGTGTGTGTGTGTGTGTGTGAGTGTGTGTGTTAAGACTGTAGGGTAGTGTGAGCAAATAACGGGAGGCAGCAGCTGCGTGATAATAGTTTTAATGGTGAGAGAGAGAGAGAGAGAGAGAGAGAGAGAGAGAGAGAGAGAGAGAGAGAGAGAGAGAGAGAGAGAGAGAGAGAGAGAGAGAGAGAGAGAGAGAGAGAGAAAGAGAGAGAGAGAGAGAGAAAGAGAGAGAGAAAGACGGAATAGAGTATTACCTTTAGAAATTGCACCTAATGCTGCCATTCATTCCTGTGGCTGCAACAGTGAAGACTCACCCGTTGTTTAACAGTAAAGCATGAAGCATCAACGGGGTCTTAGAGGTGGTCCCGTTAGACCCTCCTAACACTGATCTCACCATCACATCTGGGCTCACCATCTGACTTTATAAATTAATGCTTGAAGTTAACACAACGTTCAGTCGGTGTTGGTATAAATGTATAAATGCAAATAATAGCGATAGCAATACTAATAATTACACTATTAATAAAATATGTTACAGTGAATATATATATATATATATATATATATATATATATATATATATATATATATATATATATATATATATATATATATATATATATATATATATATATATATATATATATAACTGAAAACTCACACCCCAGAAGTGACTCGAACCCATACTCCCAGAAGCAACGCAACTGGTATGTACAAGACGCCTTAATCCACTTGACCATCACGACCGGACATAATGAGGTGATAGCCGAGGCTATTTGAACCACCCCACCGCCGGCACTCGGATAGTAATCTTGGGCATAGCATTTTACCAAATCACCTCATTCTTTGGGGCACACGTGAGGAACACAAATGCGAACAAGCCTGAATGGTCCCCAGGACAATATGCAACTGAGAACTCACACCCCAGAAGTGACTCGAACCCATACTCCCAGAAGCAACGCAACTGGTATGTACAAGACGCCTTAATCCACTTGACCATCACGACCGGACATAATGAGGTGATAGCCGAGGCTATTTGAACCACCCCACCGCCGGCACTCGGATAGTAATCTTGGGCATAGCATTTTACCATATACTTGTACATACCAGTTGCGTTGCTTCTGGGAGTATGGGTTCGAGTCACTTCTGGGGTGTGAGTTTTCAGTTGCATATTGTCCTGGGGACCATTCAGGCTTGTTCGCATTTGTGTTCCTCACGTGTGCCCCAAAGAATGAGGTGATTTGGTAAAATGCTATGCCCAAGATTACTATCCGAGTGCCGGCGGTGGGGTGGTTCAAATAGCCTCGGCTATCACCTCATTATGTCCGGTCGTGATGGTCAAGTGGATTAAGGCGTCTTGTACATACCAGTTGCGTTGCTTCTGGGAGTATGGGTTCGAGTCACTTCTGGGGTGTGAGTTTTCAGTTGCATATTGTCCTGGGGACCATTCAGGCTTGTTCGCATATATATATATATATATATATATATATATATATATATATATATATATATATTTATATATATATATATATATATATATATATATATATATATATATATATATTTATTATCAATCAGAGAAATAAATCATCAGTGTTACAATAGGAATAAAATATCTGATACTGAATAATAATAATAATAATAATAAATGGAATTCTAATTTCAGGACAAGAAAAATGAAAGGAAATAATTATTTTTATTAATATTAAATCCATATGACATATTTCAGTCTAATATAATAGTTGTAATATGCAAAAAGTTATGAGATATGTCTAAATAAAAAATTACGAGGACGGTAACCGGAAATAAATTTCTTTAAATAAAAAGATATATGAAGCCATATACAATAATTGTAATTGTAATGTAATATCTAGAACTATGTGACAATTAAGAATGCAACAAAAGTCACTGTAATATTAATGCTAAATTGTTTACTAAGTTATTGTTATTATGTTAGAGTCTGAATCTAATAGAAGTGTATGAGTTCTTTGGTTACTAAGGCACAGTTCAGGGGCCAGATCCACGAAGCAGTTACGGAAGTACTTGCGAACGTGTACACCTTTCCTAAATCTTTGACGCCTTTGGTTACATTTATTAAACAGTTTATATGCATGAAAACATCCCAATCTTCCCAATCATAGTTCTGCTGTTCTTGTTGTCGATGTATGGGACAAAATCATAGTTCTGTTTCTACTCGAGTCTTACTTCGAAGCTTTAGTCAAAATATACTTTGTATCTCATTCAGTTTTAACTCTATACTATGTCTAACACTTTTTGTTCAGACCTCTACATAATGATGTAAAAAACCTGTTACGGATTTTATACATATTTTTTTTTCGATTTAGGTCAAAATATTCTTGGAATCCTTCTGAATATTAACTGAAAGCTAATTTCGAGCTCGATCAAGTCTTCTTACGAATCATATTTAGCGACCAGAAATCTGTAAAATTTAGATCTTTTATTATCTCATTCCAATCTTACGACGAACACGCTACAAATCATTCTGAGAATTTATAGAACAAAAAACCCCCTCGAAATAGGGTTTAAATCCTATCTGAAACCATTTTCTTTTTTGCTTAGGATTCAATCCATCTGATCCCCTCCATAACAATGGCCGAAACATCCCGCGATTCTCAGCCAGCCAGCTTGGCGTTAGTTCCTGGTCCTCCTAGTCCTGGTCCTCCAGGTCCTCCTGGTCCTCCAGGTCCTCCTGGTCCTCGTCGTACTGGTCCTCGGTATTAGAGTCACCTATAACTAGCTGGCGGGCGGTCGGACGGCCGAGGAGCTCATGGAATGATCTTGAGTTGACCGTGACCTAGAAACTGCTGCTCTTCCCTCTTGCATGGCAACACTTCCTACTGGAACTGGCAGAGAGAGAGAGAGAGAGAGAGAGAGAGAGAGAGAGAGAGAGAGAGAGAGAGAGAGAGAGAGAGAGAGAGAGAGAGAGAGAGAGAGAGAGAGAGAGAGAGAGAGAGAGAGAGAGAGAGAGAGAGAGAGAGAGAGAGAGAGAGAGAGAGAGAGCAGCGCCTCCAGCACTTGCGGTAACCTTCCGCTCACGTTACTCTTAAATTGGTTACTTAAAGCAGGATTTTTGGGGGTTTCCGCCTTTGCCTGCGGGCTATTCATGCCCGTGCCACCTCTTGGGGTGGCTTTATATTCATCAATCAATCAATCGCTCGAGTGCGTGTTCGAAAATAACAAGGTTTTCCAGAATGCTTTTAACTTTTTTGGGTTGCCTTTTAATCGGAAATAATAGCGTATTACATTCTTGGTATATATATATATATATATATATATATATATATATATATATATATATATATATATATATATATATATATATATATATATATATATATATATATATATGTATATATATATATACATGCCTCCTCCACATATATATATATATATATCATGCCTCCTCTCGTCATTTCGCATAACTACGCATTGCTCTGGATGTATACGCACATACACATAGTTCCGTACACTTACGCATCGTTCCGCACACTTACGCATCGTTCCGTACACTTACGCATCGTTTCGCATATCTACGCACATACGCATCATTCCGTACACCTACGTTTCGTTTCGCATATCTACACACATACGCATCGTTCCGCATATCTACGCACATACGCATCGTTCCGTACACCTATGCACCGTTCCGCATCTGACGCCTTTGAAACCGCTTCCTCATCTTTCATGTTTTTTCATCTCACCATCTCTACTCCAGACTCCAGACTCGCATATCTCCCGTTAGACCCTGGTGCAAGAGATGCTTATCTGTCTCCCCCGTTACTGAGACTACTAGGAGAGAGAGAGAGAGAGAGAGAGAGAGAGAGAGAGAGAGAGAGAGAGAGAGAGAGAGAGAGAGAGAGAGAGAGAGAGAGAGAGAGAGAGAGAGAGAGAGAGAGAGAGGGAGAGAGGGAGAGAGGGAGAGAGAGAGAGAGAGAGAGAGAGAGAGAGAGAGAGAGAGAGAGAGAGAGAGAGAGAGAGAGAGAGAGAGAGAGAGAGAGAGAGAGAGAGAGAGAGAGAGAGAAAGAGAGAGAGAGGAGAACATAGTCGTGAGGGGGAAGAGAAAGGGAGAAGAAATTAAATAAAGGGAGATAAGGGAAGAATGTGAAGGAGGAGGAGGAGGAGGAGGAGGAGGAGGAGGAGGAGGAGGAGGAGGAGGAAGAAGAGGAAGAAGAGGAGGAGGAGAAAGGAGGAGACAGAGGGGTGGTTCTATTAATACGATTCTATTAGTGATAGAACCATAATATGGTTCTATCACTATTAATATGAAGCATATTTGAAGAATTGTACAGCATTTAAACATTCCTGTGAGCAGGAGATACATAGAAGTAACGATAGAATTAGAGAAAAGGAAATCTCTAACATGAGGCCAAAGGCTTAATCTAAGACGTGAGGCAAATTCAACTTATTTGACAAAAATATGTCAAATACGTCAAGTATTTTGAGCAATATTGCAGACAAGGGCGAAGTAATTAAAAAGGGAAATATATTTTGAATATAAATAGAATAAGCAACATCTTGAGAGAGCTCTTGGCAATCGTTGAGTAACTGTGTGACTCAGGAACTACTGGTTCCCATCTTAAATTCCCCAAAACAATAATTCCTCCTTAGTGCTACCCAACCACTTGAACTGGACGCTAGAGGGAAGGTCTCGCTTCATGCAGGTCGGCGTTCAATCCCCGACCGACCAAGTGGTTGTGGCTCCATTCCATCCCTTCTTCGTCTCATCCCAAATCCTTTATCCTGATCCCTTCTAAGTGCTATATAGTCGTAATAGCTGGGCGCTACTCCCTGATAATTCCCTCCCTCCCTCCTAAATGCCAACTTTTCTAGAGTATCTAACACCATTCTATGACCCCGTGGCCACACCTAGCCACACCTGGCCATACCTGGCCACACCTGGTCACACCTAGCCACACCTGGCCACACCTAGCCACACCTGGCCACACCTGGTCACACCTAGCCACACCTGGCCACACCTAGCCACACCTGGCCACACCTGGCCACACCTGGCCACACCTGGCCACACGCGGAACACTAACCTGCCTCAAGCTAGATGGAGTGTTGCCACCACCGGTCTCATGCTTCAAGAAGCCAACTGGATTGACTACTTATTACCCAATTAGATCTCAGCAATCTTTTAATTTGCTAGATAGTGTTCCCGCATCGTAACTACTGCCCGAAGAAGCGAACTCCATCTATTAGGCCAAATTAGCGCTTTTCACGTAATTCGGCTATTCACTGGTTAAGCAGCAGAGGTGAGGTAGGGAACAAGACTAATTAGAGCTCTCTTGAGTCCTCTAATTTAGCCTTGTGGGACTTAATCATATTTTCTTTGGTGTAGGTCAGTTTTCCCTCATAAAATGTATATGTATTTAAATATATATTTATAAGTCATATATATATATATATATATATATATATATATATATATATATATATATATATATATATATATATATATATATATACACATGTGATCATGCATATACATTACTACATGTGATCCCAGACTGACAAGCTTTTGGTCGATTCTCGCGGTACAGGTTCGGCCCCGTTGCTCATCAAAGTCATAACGTCTGTTGTTCATCAAAGTCTTGGCGTCTGGTGTTCATCAAAGTCCTGGCGTCTGTTGTTCATCAAAGTCCTGTTTTCCGTTGTTCATCATAGTCCTGGCACATGCACGGATCACGGGGGGTTTATCATTGGCCAACTTTTTGTTCACTAAATGAAAATGCAATCAGACATTTTTTTTATCATTTCTCGATAAAAGATGAAAAGTTTTATTTTTATTCGTCATTGTTCAGTGATAAAATATTAAATATGCACTGAAACTTGAATTTTGTTTTCAATTGTTATTTTCTTTTCAGATATTTCATATTGCATGAACAGTTTTTGTAGAAGCAACAGTGTTTTTTGCAACAAGTTAAGGATAATGTAGATTTTAAGGGCTATAAGAGTTCAACCCGTTCTCTTAATTTTTTATTAAGTTCGAAATACAGAATAAATTTATAATAATATATTTACATTTTATATTTATTTTTAATCTAATCTAACCCTAACCTAACCTAACCTGACCTAACCTAACCTAACCTAACCTAATCCTAATCCTAATCTAACCTAACCTAACCTAACCTAACCTGACCTACCCTAACCTAACCTAACCTAACCTAACCTAATCCTAATCTAATCTAACCTAACCTAACCTAACCTAACCTGACCTAACCTAACCTAACCTAACCTAACCTAATCCTAATCTAACCTAACCTAACCTAACCTAACCTGACCTACCCTAACCTAACCTAACCTAACCTAACCTACCTTAATCTAACCAAACCTACCCTAACCTAATCTAACCTCCTAATGCATTGAAAATACAAATACATGTGAGCCAGAAGTTTTCATAACACTCTATATTTTGTACGTTGGGGGGGACCATAATATACAAAAATCAGACATAATAATTAGGAAAACATATTGAATAGTTGACTATAATACAGTTACATGTTTCCATTATTTGTCCCATACAGCAATACATTCAATTCCAATACAAATTCGTCCCAATTATAAATACAATTCGTCCCACAAAGTTATACATTATCATTCAGTTAACAGTGGCAGGTTGTTCTCTAAGTTTTATGTCTTCTACCTCTTCACTCATGAATTAATAACAAATTTATGTTTATTCGTTAAATTGTAAAATAAAGGGCTACAAAGCCTTGGGAAATGTCAACAATATATCCTCTCCAACCTACAATATTACAACTGAAGATTAAAAAAATATAAAATATATTTAAAATGTATTCATAAATTAATGTACATATATAACTAACTGAACAAAGTTTATGTACATTATTCATGTACTTAGGGGGAAAATAAATATTAGTCTAATGCTCATTAAACAATAATAATACTTCGTATAGAGTAAATTGATTTAACACAAAATTAAAGGGATTTTACTCATTTAGACAAAATAGTAGTAACAGTCACCTTGACCCATACTGTACCCGGCATCTCTAATCATACAATTTATGCCAGTACAAAACTATTATTGCCAATGAAATCTTGTACTTGTAATGGAATCTGATTTTTGGAATGGAATCTGATTTTTGGAATGGAATCTGATTTTTGGAATGGAATCTGATTTTTGTGATGGAATCTGAATTTTGTGATGGAATCTGATTTTTGTAATGGAATCTGATTTTTGTGATGGAATCTGATTTTTATTGGAATCTGATTTTTATTGGAATCTGATTTTTGTAATAGAATCTGATTTTTGTGATGGAATCTGATCTTTAATGGAATCTGATACTTGTAATGGAATCTGAAACTTGTAATGGAATCTGATACTTGTAATGGAATCTGATACTTGTAATGGAATCTGATGCTAGACTCGGAATTATCTTGGACTGTCTCCTAAACAAAACCCCGATATGAGATGTCTTTATTTATACAACTGATTCCAACCAATAGCCATTCTATAAATTCACCTCATTCGTAATTTTTTCGTCATTTCTAAACGGTTATTACAAAGGTTCGTTTTACGAACAAAGTAGAGTACAGCATTTCAAAGGCACTCTATTATATTCGTAGATATTCGTAGACACTTTAATTTTGGTAGAAGCCTTAAATGTCAAAATATATTAACAATAGTGTTTACTCAATATTCGAATTTATCAATCCAGCACATAATACGGGTGAATTAATGAATCGAACACATTATTCGTGTGAATTAATGAATCGAACACATTATTCGTGTGAAAATAATGAATCGAACACATTATTCGTGTGAATTAATGAATCGAACACATTATTCGTGTGAATTAATGAATCGAACACATTATTCGTGTGAATTAATGAATCGAACACATTATTCGTGTGAATTAATTAATCGAACACATTATTCGTGTGAATTAATTAATCACAGCATACGTGTGAATTGATCAAACACAGCATTTACGTGAATTATTCAATCTAACACAACAGTTATATATAACTAAGCAACCAAACTCAGCATTTCTGTGATTTAATCAATTGAACACAGCATTTCAGGGATTTAATCAGTTGAACACAGCATTTCTGTGATTTAATCAATTGAACACAGCATTTCTGTGATTAAATCAATTGAACACAGCATTTCTGTGATTTAGTCAATTGAACACAGCATTTCTGTGATTTAGTCAATTGAACACAGCATTTCTGTGATTTAGTCAATTGAACACAGCATTTCTGTGATTTAGTCAATTGAACACAGCATTTCTGTGATTTAGTCAATTGAACACAGCATTTCTGTGATTAAATCAATTGAACACAGTATTTCTGTGATTCAATCAATTGAACACAGCATTTCTGTGATTTAGTCAATTGAACACAGCATTTCTGTGATTTAGTCAATTGAACACAGCATTTCTGTGATTTAATCAATTGAACACAGCATTTCTGTGATTTAGTCAATTGAACACAGCATTTCTGTGATTTAGTCAATTGAACACAGCATTTCTGTGATTTAATCAATTGAACACAGCATTTCTGTGATTTAATCAATTGAACACAGCATTACTGTGATTTAATCAATTGAACACAGCATTTCTGTGATTTAATCAATTGAACACAGCATTTCTGTGATTTAATCAATTGAACACAGCATTTCTGTGATTTAATCAATTGAACACATCATTTCTGTGATTTAATCAATTGAACACAGCATTTCTGTGATTTAATCAATTGAACACAGCATTTCTGTGAATTAATCAACCTAACATCGCATTTTCGTAAATTATTCTACCTTTAGAGTTTATTTTAAAGAGCAAGAGGAGTACTTAG
>NC_091167.1:29972472-29977472 GCF_040958095.1 Procambarus clarkii
GAACGCATGCTGCCATCCCCCCACCCCTGTGCTTGTGCAAAACACACGCACACACGCACACACACGCACCTGTTGAGGTCCTGTACACCGGCCGCACTCGGGAATTAGGTGAAGGGAGCCAGCCGGCAGACACGCCCTCCGGGGCTAGCGGCAGGGACCTCTCGTTCGTTACTGTTAGCTGTTCTTGACTGGTCTCGTTCCGTTGTTATAGCTGTTCTTGACTGGTCTCGTTCCGTTGTTATAGCTGTTCTTGGCTGGTCTCGTCACGTTGTTATAGCTGTTCTTGGCTGGTCTCGTCACGTTGTTATAGCTGTTCTTGGCTGGTCTCGTTCGTTACTGTTAGCTGTTCTTGGCTGGTCTCGTTACGTTGTTATAGCTGTTCTTGGCTGGTCTCGTCATGTTGTTATAGCTGTTCTTGGCTGGTCTCGTCACGTTGTTATAGCTGTTCTTGGCTGGTCTCGTCATGTTGTTATAGCTGTTCTTGGCTGGTCTCGTCACGTTGTTATAGCTGTTCTTGGCTGGTCTCGTCATGTTGTTATAGCTGTTCTTGGCTGGTCTCGTCACGTTGTTATAGATGTTCTTGGCTGGTCTCGTCACGTTGTTATAGTCTTTGTTCATACATGAACAGCGATCACATTTGCAGTCTCAACTCATGAGCTTGTAACGAATAAGCACCTCTGGTTTGGTTGCATCTTTTCCCACCCTTTCCCCAAAAGAATTGACCACATGCTCGTTAATGGGGCAATAGTGAATGAAAACCACTTGACATATGACCTACAACTAATAACACAAAACTAAATATTAGTGTCTACAGTCGGAAGGCAGATCTCTGAGTCTGAGAGCCCAACACCACCTTGAGATGGCCCTAGCAACAAAACACAAGGATATGTTTCTCTTCTCTTATTTTTTTTTTAAAGATTTAGTAACCTCTTGGTAACCGCGTCGTGACCATAGTGGTATCGTTGCGGCTAAGCCAATTACCATACCGTCGTTACCCATTTCGGTAACGACTTTTGTTCTGAAATAGCCTCGTAAAAAACAAAACAAAAAAGATAACACCATTACGAAATAACATGCACAAAAGCCCGTAAAGCCAGGCAAGAACAATTCATGGCCAATGATGTCATTAATAAGAACACGAAATGTAATCTTGAAGTGGAGGAGTCAGCGGGGAGAAACGTCTTGACGATACGTTTGGGAAGATTTGGATATTGTCTTAGTACATAGAGGGAGACAGAGATCTTCCAGGCAGACAGGGAGAAAGAATGGAAAAGACATACACAGCGGAAAGAAATGTGTGAAACAGGGAGTGAAGAAATATGGGATATATGTGGGAAGAACAAGAGACATATCGATGAACAAAACTAGACAGAGTGAAGGGATGTGTGTAGGCAAAGAAGAGATACATTAGGGGTAGATTTTAAGAAAGGGAAGAAAAATATGAGTGTAGGCAGAAAGAAAATAAGGATGAGGGGAAGCAGGAACAAAACAGGACCAACATAAAGATGAAGAGTAAGGAAAGGAAATAATAAGGTATGGATAAAGCCAGGGCTTGGTTGCAAAGGAGATAGAAAAAAACAGATTGGCAGGGAGTTAGAATGGAGAAAAAAGAGTTGAAATCAGGTAGACAGGAAAAGAAGAGAGACAGCGAGAGGGAATGTGAGAGGGAAGTAGTATGGAAGAGAACAGGGAGGTATAGACAGGGAGAGAGAGAGAGAGGGAGAGAGAGAGAGAGAAAGAGAGAGAGAGAGAGAGAGAGAGAGAGAGAGAGAGAGAGAGAGAGAGAGAGAGAGAGAGAGAGAGAGAGAGAGAGAGAGAGAGAGAGAGAGAGCAAAAAATAGTCGACGGGTTGGGTAGAAGACGTTAAAATGACCACGATAAAAAAATAGACCTCAAGTGGGCTCAAAACCTTTCCAAACACACCTATCCAGACACCTCCAGCCACACTCCTCCAGCAGTTAGGCCTTTGAGATGAGTTCTGAGAAGTGCGTTTCGAACATACGAAATGTTCGAACATTTAAACACACGCTTCCCCCCTCCCCCCCCCCCCCAAAAAAAATATCCAATGTCATACGTCGTGGGTCATACGTAAATTACCTTATATTCATGACCAGTGAGGATGGATGAAGCATGAAACAAAATTCGAACCTTTTATTTTGAGGACTGGCAAATCAGCCTTACTTAATGAGTCTTGGTAGTCATATTTTTTTTGGGTGGGGAGAAAGGGGAGGGGAGGGGGATTCAGCACTATGTTAAATATGAAAACAATAGTTTTGAGATCTCAAAAAAAGGTGGCCCACTTTTCATTTCAACAACCAATCTACCATTAAACCTCCAACAGTCATTCCACTATTCGTTTACTCAACCATTCCATCACTCCACCTCCAACAGCCATTCTGGTTTGTTCGTTTGAGATCTTACAAAGTCATTGTGACTCGTTTGTTTAGAAATCAAACAACAATCATGTTCAACATAAGAACGACATTTAGAAATCCTGAGAAGAATTCCTTCAAGACAATTTACACCCTAAGTGAGACTAATACTAGAAAAAACGAAACATTAACATTGGCTTCATCCCCCCCCCCCCAGGAAGGAAAAAGGATATACTCACCGCAAACATGGTCACTGGATATAAACAACTTGAGAAAAAAAGAGAGCACAAAAGCAACCTTACTGAAAGACAAGTTGAAAATGGAAACACACACACACACGAATCGTAAAAAAATCGTAAATAGTCGTCTCCTTTACGATACACAATCATGTGTAACACATTGAAAGAAGGCACTGTGGAAGACCTTGATTTTCAAGCAAGAAATATTAACCGGATTACAAGAAAATAAATCTTAAGAATAAATGATGCGAATAAAGATGTAGCAGGTCATATCAGCAAGGAGGAATCTATTTTGGGCATTTTTTTTTAGCATTAAGGATTTACTCGTTGGCTCGCAGTTTCAGTGCTCTTGAAGTGAGAATCCCGTTAGATGAGTTGAGTATGCAAAGAGAGGTTGATTCATCCTGTCCCTTAAATTTGCTGATGAGGTAAGCGAGAACTCGTTTGCCTATTCATGTTTATACCTTTCAATTATAATTGATTATTCTGCATCTATCAATGACGTGAGCATTGTAGCTATTGCTGTTTGTATTTTGTATTTTAATATCATGACAAGTGCCATTTTGTGATTATGTATAATGATGAGATATATTTAGTATTTTTATTTACATAAATAGTAAATTTATCAATGTAAATTATTTTTTTAAGACAAGGCCAGTTAGGTATGTATATAAATTTATGAATAATGCTTTTAATATGAATTTGATGAAGGTCCTGACCTCAGTCGCTACCATAGTCACAGACAGGTAAGAACACCAACACCCAACGGGGCCCTCCACACGTAAACACACACACACATACACACACACACAAACACACACACACACACACACACACACACACACACACACACACACACACACACACACACACACACACACACTCCCCCCTTCCCTTACCAAAACGACAGCTCTCCCCTCCTCCCCTCCCCAGTAGCAAACTACCAATAAGGAAGTACCACAAGAGAATACCCAAAAGTTGTTTCCTTTCACCGAAACACGTATATTTAGACATGCGTATCATCCTAGTTAACCGCAATCATCCATAACCGCAACATTACCGCGGGGGACCGCAAAAAAAATCATTACAAAAATACAAAAAATAAAATAGTGTAAATAATATGGCTTTTTAGACACAATGTTAGTTATTCATTTTATTTCGAACAATATAGCTTTATTGAAATGAATACTACACGGATGAAAGTTATATGAGTATTGATAGAAATAACTACAGGAAATGTAGTTATGTGTAAGGAATATTTGATTCTAAGTCATTTTATTGATTAGAACAGCTAAATCATTTTCATATTAGTCATAAGAGTAGTATAAATGCCAGTTCCAAAACAGAAATGAATATTAATTGAATGCAGACCGAATCGTAATAATTTTAACTTATTATTAGTAATGAGCATTAATTATATAAACATAATAATATTATTAAAGATAAAATAATAATATTTAATCAAATATGGTTGGTATTAACTAAATATAATAATACCTTTTGATTAAATAAAAAAATTATATATTGAATATTTATATAATATACCAGTGGAGTATATAATATATAATATGGTGGGAGTACCAGGCTTCGCCCGGGGTCTCTCTTCCTCCTCTTACCCACTCTCCCCCCTCATACCCTCTCCCCCCCTCATACCCAATTCCCCCTTCTCTCTTTCTAAATTCCCTCCCCCCCCCCATCGCACTCTCTCACCTTTCTGTCTTACCCTTCACTAACTTTCCTACCTTTCACCACCTCTACTCTTCACTTTCCATTCATCCCTTTAATAATGTCTAAATAAAAAAATCCTCCTAATCACTTACATATATATATATATATATATATATATATATATATATATATATATATATATATATATATATATATATATATATATATATATATATTATATATATATATATATATATATATAATGGCGGGTCTAACGCCATTGAGGAGATCCTCGACAAGAAAATCGCAGACCTTAGGAGGATGGAAGACAGAATAGGTGACATCGATGCCCACGATGCTTTTTATCTCCTCACCAAATGCCTATCCCTTCCGAGGCTAACCTACTTTCTGAGGTGCGCCCCATCTTACAACAACCCAAAGCTTGACGAGTATGACCTCCTACTGAAGACCATGCTGGAAAAAGTTGTTAACCTCTCTCTCAACGAATGCCAGTGGAAACAAGCCACTCTTCCTGTCAGGCTCGGTGGCTTGGGTGTCCGCACCGCCACCCAAATTGCAGTCCCAGCCTTCCTGTCTTCCTCCTCAGCATCAGATGACCTGGTTAAGGAAATTCTACCTGACACCCTGAGTGATGTAGCGGGGATACAGGACCCCCACTACACGGAATGTGACACGAAATGGGGTGCCATGACAGACCCAG